>NC_142493.1:25397381-25629881 GCF_965113065.1 Corylus avellana
TGTTGCTTTCAGGGATGTTTGCATTTTGACGATAAGATTGAAAGGAATTAAATCCAAGTTACGTGTTCATATGTATATAAGACTTAACTATATTTATTAGAAAAAAAAAATTAGAAAAAGACTTAACTATATTTTTATTTGGTAAATGAGTTGGGCCGGGTTTCTCTCGTTAATATTTATCTTCATTTTTTAAAAATAAAAAATCAAAAATCAAAACATTCTAATTTTTTCACTTTTTAAATTATATCATTCACTTTTTATTATTATTCAAATCAAAAAATCACAATGAAATAAATTTTTTTTCACTTTTTCATACTACTTTTTCACTTTTTTATACCAAATATTTTATGTTTTTTTCACATCAACAGTGTTTAGGCCAACCCATTTACCAAACACCACCTTAATTGCCCCTTACATCAGGTAACTATTATCCTCAATATATATTTCCACAATTGACTAGTTGAAAGCATTTTTATTTTTATTTTTTGTTTTGGTAAAGCCAGGTGGAGTCAAAATTTCCGGATTAAGTATTATTTATAGAGTTATTATTATCCTAATAGGATTTACTACTTTTTTTTTGACATGTCCACACAATATGATTTACTACTGAATCTTCAACTATATCTCACGTGCACCTTCTTAAAGAAGTGGCCTTTAAACCCATCTAGACTTGGGACTTTGTTACTATGTTATATCATCAATTTTTTTCTAAAAACTTAAGCTTTTAAGACTCTCACTTAATAAATGAAACGACTCAACACAGAGAATAATTTAACTAAAATTGAAGGTGATCAATGGATAAAAGGTTCAAACTTTCAACTTTTATTATTCTAGCATTTTAAATCATCACTTATATAAAAATTTAAGCTAATAAAAAAATAATTGATTTAATTATTTATTCAATATTAAGGTGGATGATTTTCAGTCCCGTTGAGCTGTCTGTTGTTCTTTAATTTCTATTGGTTTCTCTGTTTTTTTTTTTTTTTTGGAGGCACGGAGCTTCTTTTCTGTTCTCCCATTGTAATTTTCTTTCGTTATAATTCAATTACTAGTCATTAAAAAAGAAAAAAAGAAAGTGAATTTTGAGGAGCCTAATTACCAGCATATTTTCAAAGCAAAGGGAGATAAAGTGCGCGCCACTCTATATATATATATATATATATGAAGAATCCCAAGACTTGCATGTCTTTAAATTTTAATCAATCCCCACTTTCAAAAAGGTTAAAGCTTTTCATGCAAACGATAACTAAGTAGAAAATATGAATTAACTAAATTCTCTTTTACATTTTAAAAAAAAAAAAAAGAAAAAGAAAAAGAAAAAAAACAGTAGACGTACGTACACTCTCTTTAATTGTGCATGCAATAGTAACCATTTCTCAAGTAGAAACAAAATATAATCCTTTGATTCTACTAATTCAAGCAAGATTTAGAAGATGATCAATCTTATAGTTTATAGATTAATTTATTTGAACATTAAGATTTATTTCCGTTTCAACAATATATATTGTTGGGACAACAGAAGTACTACTTTTAGTACAAATAATACTTTTTTTTAATCTAGTACAAATAGTACTTGAGATTTAGGTCTAGTGGAAATGCAATCACACAAACAAGAAAGAAAAAAGAAAAAGGAAAAGAAAACACATTTTTTCTTCTTCTAATTGAATAGAGAAAAGAGTTACGAGGGATGAAAAAAGCATATTTATAATTTATTCAACTATGG
This sequence comes from Corylus avellana, assembly GCF_965113065.1. Taxonomy (NCBI): domain Eukaryota; kingdom Viridiplantae; phylum Streptophyta; class Magnoliopsida; order Fagales; family Betulaceae; genus Corylus; species Corylus avellana. The sequence goes on from NC_142493.1 coordinate 25,399,105, forward strand.
GTAGAACTAACATGTAAGTTGTCTCACACTTGTCTTGGGTAGGATGGATGCCAACTCCGTTCATGAGAATGAAATAACATGCCCGGTTGAATCATGGCATAACGCAACATCAGGACACCAATAAGACTGATCAAGATGATTTATACTAATTAATCATGCATAAGAATTTTCATTACGGGAGTTGAACCCATGTCCTAGTATTTATCTAACCACATGAAAATTGTCTTAAGACTACTCAACCACCACCATTAATTTGACAATGTGTTGCATTGTATTTACAGATCCGCCTTATATGTTGTTATTAAAATAACAGCATGTATGCTGTAGTTAAATCAACGGTCAAAATTAAATTTTAAAGTTGACTTACTTTTAAAAACATTTAATAGGAGAGAGAAAATAAAAAAAAAAAATTTTAAAAAAATTAATCTTGACCGTTGATTAAACTACAGCATACATGCTGTTATTAAAATAACAGCATGAAAGCTAAATCCTGTATTTACTATATATTGTAATACATGGGTGTTTGTGGAGTTGTCATCAATTTATTGCTCTTCTGGGTCTTGAAGGTCATGAGGAACATAGATCTTTTATATCTCGACATTATATATGCTATTAAATGCAACAAAATAAAATCATGACCATAAAATGGTTCATTCTCTTTTCTTTTCTTGTTATCAAATGGTTCTTCTCTAATTCACTTAAAATAATATTGGAGAGGATTGTTATTCAAACTTTTCAAAGTCCACTCATTTTGGAAGATCGATCATGAGCACAAGCCACATCCTGTGCATGCGGTTCATTTTAGTGATACAATCAAAGTTTTATTGAAAAAAAAAAACAAAAAAAAAACAAAAGTGTTGAAAGTTCGTATTTATAGGCCCAAGATCTATGGTATATAGATCTATGGTATATATGTGCTTACAAGGAATGGTAACAAATTCCATTAATTTCTTTCTAGCCCTTCAAACGAATTTATATAGTTATATATAATTAAGATTAAGATTTGTATATATAAGGTTGCCTGATCAAAGAACAATCATCTGTCGATCAACCGAGGGATACAATGGCTTGTGAGGACAGCATGACACTACTCTACGACATTATATATATATATGGAAGACTTTTTCTGCTCTCTCTTTCGTAATCAATAAATCTTTCATGATATATATATGGATATTTTAATTTATTTTAAAAACAATTTCCGGTCTCCTAACTTCTGCCAGGTAGATGGATGATTAACTTAACAATATATATATAAGTCAAATACTTATTTTAATTTAATTATTATTAAAAAAAATTAAAAAATAAAATAAATAAAAATCTAATGTCAACACCCCCTCCCCCTACCAAAACAAGCGGCGGCCGCTTTTGACTAAAGGGAACCTTTCGTGTACCCATGTAATCCCGTGATCATGAGGGGATAAGCATAGTGGGGCACGTTTAGAGGCGGCGTTGGTACATTAATTTTAAAATGGTAATTAAGCTTGATCAACTCTCCTAATTACAGGTTGTTAAATCGTGAAAATGGCCACAATCATTTCATCTGACCAACTAAACATTAAGCCCTTGGGGATCAAAATATTGCAAAGATTTTCTCCTTGCTTTTTGGGGAAATATTGGGAATAATTTAAGAAAGCAACGTGACATTAATTCAAAATATGTTAAGCCAATTACATAACAACAAGAGATTACAGAGTTATTGTGATTGGGGGCCGGGGTTGATGTGACTTGCATCTGGTAGCTCACTCTACATTGTCCCAACATAACAATTTCATCAATCGGTTAGGAATAAGAATATGGAAATTGACACCTAAAAAAATTGGTAATTGACAAGTACTACTTCAACCCATTTTTGTTTGTTTTACAGAGTTACTATTGCCGAACTTCTGTTGTACGTAGACCCCTTTTGGAAAGCTTGCTGCCGTGGCCATGAATTTAGTGTATTCTGCTTTTTGTAATCATATTATGTTTTATAGGTTTTTTTTACGTGATTTAGAGTGGGATTGTGGTTTAATTAAGTACGATTTTAAACATTACGTTTTTAAAATTTTTATTTTTAAAATCACAAAGGCGTTTGGTAAAATATGTTAAGAAGTTTTTTTTTTTTATCAAATATTTATTATGCGAAATGGAGATTTTGGTTTAACTTCGCACTTTTTTCAAATAAGCACCCCTTAACCTGCTTATAGAAATTATAGATTTTTTTTCCTATTTTAAATTAAGTGTTTTTTAAATCGCAATGCCAAACACCTTATGTTTTGCGATATCTTTTAAAAACGTAGATTATTCTTTCGAAATCACAATTCCAAACACACCCTTATACATTCAAATTTTAATGATTTGGGATTTAACATATATATATATATATGAGAATGTTTAGTAACTCAAAAAGACGATCGAAATTACAAATGGCCGTAAAATATAAATGAAAAAATAAATTATTGATGCTTGTTGCCAAGGGTTTTTTTTTTTTTTTTTTTTTTTGTCTAAGAAAGATATTATATAACAATAATATATAATTATTGTCAACGGATGTGGCCGGTATATTACCATGTTAATGCCATTCCATTTTGAATTTTGAATTATTTCATTTCTACATACAATAATCATTAATTCATAATGGAGAATAGTGAATCACTGAATCTCTCTCTCTCTCTCTATATATATATATATATATATATATATATTAGAGTGGTGATTTTTGGCACACTGGCGTGCTTGAAGAGTAAGCACGCCAATGTTAAAATATTATTTATTTATTTATTTTTTTTACTGTTCAAATATTATTTTAATAATATTTTAATACCGGCGCATTTACTGTTCAAGCAAGCCAATGTGCCAAAAATCATTACTCTATATATTAATAGGAAATCTTTGGTTCAAAATATATAAGATCTAGAGCATAATAGGTTTAACATCTCAAAACATAACGCTCTTACATAACATAGCCTAAAGTTATGTTAATACAACGTCATAAATATAATTAGTAAATTCTCACAATCAAAACTATCTATGACGGTAGTGTCTGCTAACTTATGCACAACTTCTCTTATGGAATAAATATGCTCTGGCTTACAAAGCATACTTAAAACTTTATTTTACCTGCCATGAGAGATCGATAACTCCTAATACCGAAACTATCACTGCTCAGCTCAAAGGCCAAAAGCAAAAACGAAAATAAATAAACCGAAACAAAAAACCGTAGAACACCTAACTCCAGTGGTGACATAGAAACTGAATCGACGATTAGTATTGTCCGTGGCTGACAGATTGATGCATGAAAGCCAGTAGTTGGAAGATAGAAGGGTGGTTGGTAAGCAGCAGTGTACGTGGATGAAAGGAAACTGATGAAAAAAACTAAATTTGATTTTAAAGAAAATAGATATAGCTAGAAACCAATCAGATTCGGTGAGATGACAATGAATCCCAATATTATCAAGTGATTGGTTCATGTATATTAATTCGAATTATACATGAAAAACTGTAATTAGTTGCTTAACTATAATATTGGAAAAATGAGAGGCCATTCATGATGCGAAGCGACACATTAATTAATTAAGTCAATTAATTGTAAATGTGGTCATTTTTTGCGCATGCAGCAAGATTTCGGGTAGCTAGTTGGATTTAATTATAAGATTTGCTTGTGATTGTCTGCATGAATTAAGCAAGCAAGACTGTTAAAGCGTTGACTAATTTGGATGCGTGGGTATATGCCATCGGTCGACGCTGGATTTCTTTCCGTCAGATGCACACTATATAGCTGGCCTTTCTCCTCCTTATCATAGCCTTCCACAACACAGAAACACCTCTTTCTCTCTTGTCACTCTCCTCGCCCAACTAATTCAAGATTCAAAAATCAGGTCTCTCTCTCTCTCTCTCTCTCTCTCTCTGCACCTGACACATTCCTTGTTTATTTCATTTTTTCACGTAATATTATTTCATTCTTTTTTTCTCTTTTTTTTTTTTTTTTTCTTGAGCATTTATCTTTTTTTTTTTTGTGTCAAAAATCAACAATTACAAAAGAAAAACAATAATAATACAGTACCGTTGTCTGCATGTCCATTTCTCGGTGTCAGAAACAATAAAGTGGACAACAATCTGATTGGTTGGATAAATCAAAAAGCTCCCATCATAATTATCAGCGTCATTTTACACTATGGCCTAGTGCATTCAATTTATATCGTAGACGTACCATCACAAAATAATTACGTTTTTTCTTTTTGTTTAAGAACAAAATAATTACTAGTAAATTCATATCTTGTACGTTTTATGTAGGAACAGAAACAGTAACAGTGAAAGTAGAAAGATCATGGCTGGAAACCAATTGGGAGTGCTTAACGCACTTGATGTGGCCAAGACCCAAATGTACCATTTCACGGCAATTGTAATTGCCGGAATGGGATTCTTCACTGATGCATACGATCTGTTCTGCATCTCCCTTGTGACAAAGTTACTCGGCCGAATCTACTATACAAAACCAGGTGAAGAAAAGCCTGGCACATTGCCTCCTAACGTGTCTGACGCTGTTATTGGTGTGGCGCTTTGTGGCACTTTGGCTGGCCAACTCTTCTTCGGCTGGCTCGGTGACAAATTGGGCCGCAAAAAGGTGTACGGTATAACCCTCATTCTCATGGTGGTCAGCTCTATTGGCTCCGGGCTCTCAATTGGACACTCGGCAAACAGTGTCATGGCCACCCTCTGTTTCTTCCGATTTTGGCTCGGCTTCGGCATTGGTGGTGACTACCCTCTTTCTGCTACAATTATGTCTGAATACGCAAACAAAAAGACACGTGGAGCGTTTATCGCCGCAGTTTTTGCCATGCAAGGCTTTGGGATTTTGGGTGGTGGGGTTGTTGCTTTAATCGTGTCAAGCGCATTTAAGAACAAATACAACCCTCCCGCATATGAGGTTAATGCAGCGGCATCGCTGCCATCCCAAGCTGACTTAGTGTGGCGCCTAATTCTCATGTTTGGAGCTCTCCCGGCTGCCCTCACATACTACTGGCGTGTGAAAATGCCCGAGACTGCACGTTACACTGCCCTGGTGGCAAAGAATGCAAAACAGGCGGCGGCAGACATGTCTAAGGTGCTAAACGTGACTCTTGAAGCTGAACAACAGAAAATTGAAAGGATTAGTGCTCAAGAGTCATATGGGCTATTCTCCAAACGATTTGCGAAACGACACGGGCTTCACTTGGTTGGAACCACCACCACTTGGTTCTTGTTGGACATTGCCTTCTATAGCCAAAATCTTTTCCAGAAAGATATCTTCATCGCTATTGGGTGGATTCCAGCGGCAAAAACAATGAGTTCACTTGAAGAGCTTTACATGATTGCAAGGGCGCAAACACTTATAGCATTGTGCAGTACCGTGCCCGGATATTGGTTTACGGTGGCTTTCATTGATTATTTGGGACGGTTTACAATTCAATTGATGGGTTTCTTCTTCATGACTGTGTTCATGTTTGCGCTTGCTATCCCATACCATCACTGGACTCTAAAGCCCAACAGGATTAGCTTCGTTGTAATATACTCCTTGACCTTTTTCTTCGCAAACTTTGGACCCAATGCCACCACATTTGTTGTGCCAGCTGAGATTTTCCCTGCGAGGCTAAGGTCAACATGTCATGGAATATCGGCCGCAACGGGGAAGGCAGGAGCTATAATTGGGGCGTTTGGATTCTTGTATGCTGCCCAAAACCAAGACAAGGCCAAAGCAGATGCCGGGTACCCGGCTGGCATCGGGATCAAGAATTCCCTTCTCGTGCTCGGAGGAATTAACTTCTTGGGAATGTTGTTTACCTTCTTGGTGCCAGAATCTAAGGGAAAATCGTTGGAGGAATTGACGGGAGAGGAGGACGATGAAGGCGGTGAGACTGCGGAGCAAGCCACTGGTAGTAGGGCTGTTCCGGTGTGATGATTTGGTTTTTCGATCATATCGAGTTTATGTGAGATGTTTAATTATGATTTGTGGTTTCTGTTTTACTACTTTTATTATATGCAGTGCAATAATGATGTAGATATTTCCTTTGGATCGCTTTAGTTCAAATGTATTTTACGATGCATGTGTTTTGCTTTTGTCGTCTTTGAAATATTTGTAGCAAGGTTTGGGAGTTCAGCCTGGACCTCAACTTTGTCTTGAAAGATCATTGATCGAATTATTGTTTTCTATTTTGGCTCAAATTTATTCAACTCTTATTTTTATGAATAAACATTTATTGTTATCGTTAATTGTGACCAAAACATGTGTACATTCTAGTAAGCATGCATCCTGCATGCATACAAGAAAGACATTAGAAGCAGACAAGCTATAGTTTCTTTATAAATAGATGCATCTATAATACTTCAATATATAATATTGAATACAGTAAAGATGTAGTCTATACGTGTTTCTCTGCTTCTTGTTTCTCTTCTCTCTTTTATTATTATTATCATATATTTATAGATGTTAATATGTTATCAGAGTAATTTTTTGTGGCCTTCAATAAATGTTTTGGAAGTTTTCTTGGCATTCTCTTATGACGATATATCTCAATGTTCCATTTCCCCACATGTTGTCATGCGCCTCCACACGCCATCCAAATAATCTGCTGCTGCAGCATGCATACGCTGCCAAGCTCCTCCAATCACTGTTAGGAAATTAATCCTATTTCCCAAGACCCGTGAGATGCGAAAAATAAGAAGAATGCGGAATAACAAAGATAAGCAATCACACACGACACAAAGATTTAAGTGGTTCGGCTTAACAAGCCTACATCCACTGGCGGAGACGACCCGGAGAAAATTCACTATCAAAAGATGAGTACAAGAGAGTAACAGGGTGAGAAAACCACTCAAACCCAAAGCCCCAAATACACCCAATTCTCACTTTACCCAAAGGAGAATAATAACAATAAAGGGCAAAAACACTCTCTTTCTTACTCTCACTTTTTCTCTCTTTTTTCTCCTCCCTTTGGTGCTTCACGTTTTTGGCACACACAAATTCACCTTGTGCTTTGTTCCTTATATAGAAGCTTTAACTCTCCTTTTACATGTTGGTCTAGGACTCCTACTATAAATCAAACAAGGAGTCCAATTACACATAGGAGAAGGACTCCAAATCAAACTTGGACAAAAGTCTCCTAAACCCAAAAGGAGTAAACCGGTTGAACCAAAAAACCTCTCCTACTTGAAGAAGGAGACAAAATATTGGGTCCCACCATGACTTTTAATTCAAGTCATACTTAACAATCTCCACCTTGACTTGAATCCCATCAAGTCTACCAAAACGTGTCTCGTCCGATTGTCTCCGCCTCAGCCCCCAAGGGCAATCACACTCTACAAGTGTCACTCAAGTCCAAGTACCTCTTGAACTTGAGCATAGGACTTGGTTTAGACATAGCACCATGCCTCCCTATCTGTCCTGTCGACCATACAGCTTTATCCGATGACTCTTTCTTCCTGTAGACCCATCTACACCCTTTAGCCTTCTTTCCTTTGGGTAATTCTCCAGATTCCCAAGTTTTACCTCTCCGTAGTAACTCCACCTCTTTCAGTGTACTATTCTGAGTAGACGATGGATCTCCACTACAAGCCGTTAGAGCAAAAGAAACCATATCTTCAAAGCCATACCTCTTTGTTGCTTTTCGATCCTGTTTCTCTTTGCCTCTTGCTAAAGAATAAGACTCTTCCCGGTGCTGTAAGTTTCTTGAAGATTTTCTGTCATCACATTCATCCGTGAGTGAACACTGTTTATCAAGCTCCACCTCCACGAATTGTTTCTCTTTCTGCACTGTACTTTCAGAAAGCTCATCTAAGTTAACAAACTCAGACTTCTTCAGTTCATGCTCTGTAACTTCAGGTTCTGCACTTGACTCATCCTTGTACATAGCACACTCATTAAAAGTCACATTCTGACTTCTAATAATCCTTCGATTTTGATCATCCCAAAATCGATAACCGAAGGCCTCATCTCCATATCCAATGAAGAAACACTTTCTAGATTTAGCATCTAGTTTACTCTGAGAATCAGACTCATCATGGACATACGAAGCACAACCAAAAACTTTCAGATGTGAAAGATTTACCTCTTTTCCACTCCAGACTTCTTCCGGTAGTCTATAGCTCAGGGGAACGGAAGACCCCCTATTTATCAGGTATGCAGCAGTGCTCACTGCATCAGCCCAGAAAGTCTTTGGTAACCCAGCATGCAATCTCATACTCCTGGCACGCTCATTGAGAGTCTTTTTCATGCACTCAGCCACGCCATTCTGCTGCGGCGTTCCCGGGATAGCTTTCTCCATTCTAATCCCATTCACTGCACAAAACTGTTTAAACCCCCTGTCTTCGTATTCTCCTCCATTGTTTGATCTCAAACGCTTGAGCTTCAAGCCCGTTTCAGTCTCAACCATGGCCTTCCATTTCTTAAAAGTCTCAAATACATCAGATTTACTTTTCAAGAAATAAACCCATACCTTCCTGCTTGAGTCATCAATAAATGTGATGTAATACCGCGAGCCTCCAAGAGATGCCACTGGTGCTGGACCCCACAAATCCGTGTGTACCAGCTCCAGCTTTCCAAGCTTAGGTGCTTTGCCAACTTCCACGAAACTCACCTTCTTCTGCTTCCTTAGGATGCAGCCTTCACACAAATCAGACTCAACTGACTTTAACCCCAGTAGTTTCCCTTTTGACATAAGTACCTTCATCTCTTTCCCGCTCATGTGCCCAAGCCTTAGGTGCCATAGTTTTGAGTCAGCAGTCGTATCTACAACAGCATCTGTATCCTTGCTGTTCGTGGTCATATAGAGAGTATTTGTTTTATGACCAGTAGCCAAAATCATGGCTCCCTTGCTGACCTTCCACTTTCCACCGTGGAAATAAATAGAATGCCCTTCCTCATCAAGCTGTCCCACTGAAATCAGATTCTTTTTCAGCTCCAGAACATGCCTGACCTTTTGCAGCTTCCATACCGAGTCACTGTGAACTCTAATGCGAACATCGCCTAGGCCCACAACATCCAGCGCCGTTCCGTCAGCCAAATACACCTTCCCGAAATCTCCAGCAACATAGTTCTCGAGAATTTCACGGATCGCTGTCGTATGAAAAGATACTCCTGAGTCTAAGACCCAAGAATCAAGGGGACTGTCAACAGAAAGAAGTAGGGCATCATATACTTCTTCTGTCACTACGTTTGCATAATCATTCTCAGTCTCCTTCCGCAGTTCCCTGCAATTCTTCTTGTAGTGGCCAGTCTTGCCACAGTTCCAACACTCAAGTTGTCGGCCGAATCTGAATTTGCTTCTCCCTTTTCTGGACTTTGATCTGCCTTGACCAGAGTTTCTATCTTGTCCTCTGCCCCGAGTCTCGAGGTTTAAAGCAGCACCAGAACAAGAGGCTTCACCCGCATCTCTTCTGCGAACCTCTTCACTAAGAATCAAATCTCTGACGTCTTCATAGCTCAGTTTACTCTTTCCTACAGAGTTACTCACAGCCATCCTCACTGCTTCCCAGCTATTGGGCAAAGATGCCAAGACGATCAGCGCGCGAACCTCATCATCAAAATTAATTTCCACCGAGGATAATTGATTTGTGATGGTGTTGAACTCATTGAGATGATGTGCCACCGAAGCTCCTTCCGCCATCTTTAGGTTGAACAATTTTTTCATCAGATGCACCTTGTTGTTAGCCGACGGCTTCTCATACATGCTTGACAAGGCTGCCATTAGACCTGCTGTGGTCTTCTCCTTTACAACGTTGTGCGCAACTGATTTTGACAATGATAACCTGATAACTGCCAGGGCTTTACGATCAAGAAGTGCCCACTCGCTATCATCCATGTCGTCGGGTTGTTCTTCCAATAGAGGTTGATGAAGATCCTTCCCATAAAGAATATCTTCAATTTGTACCTTCCAAAATCCAAAATCTTTGCCGTCGAACTTCTCGATTCCCATCTTTCCTTCTTCACTTGCCATCGCTCCCACTCGAACCTGGCTCTGATACCAGTTGTTAGGAAATTAATCCTATTTCCCAAGACCCGTGAGATGCGAAAAATAAGAAGAATGCGGAATAACAAAGATAAGCAATCACACACGACACAAAGATTTAAGTGGTTCGGCTTAACAAGCCTACATCCACTGGCGGAGACGACCCGGAGAAAATTCACTATCAAAAGATGAGTACAAGAGAGTAACAGGGTGAGAAAACCACTCAAACCCAAAGCCCCAAATACACCCAATTCTCACTTTACCCAAAGGAGAATAATAACAATAAAGGGCAAAAACACTCTCTTTCTTACTCTCACTTTTTCTCTCTTTTTTCTCCTCCCTTTGGTGCTTCACGTTTTTGGCACATACAAATTCACCTTGTGCTTTGTTCCTTATATAGAAGCTTTAACTCTCCTTTTACATGTTGGTCTAGGACTCCTACTATAAATCAAACAAGGAGTCCAATTACACATAGGAGAAGGACTCCAAATCAAACTTGGACAAAAGTCTCCTAAACCCAAAAGGAGTAAACCGGTTGAACCAAAAAACCTCTCCTACTTGAAGAAGGAGACAAAATATTGGGTCCCACCATGACTTTTAATTCAAGTCATACTTAACAATCACTGTGGTAGCCATGCCGTTAGAAAGATCTTCCATAGACGATTCTAGAATAGTCGCGTTCATGGCCATTGGAGCCCCCACACGCTCTCACATGCCACTAGCAGAATCTCCACTCGTCGCCATTGTGACTCCTTTCGGCAAAACAACCACCAAAAGTGGTGTTTCAACCCCAAATCAGTGATTATGTGCAATTTTTAGCTCGTTCTGGCCTTGCACGTGCTCCAACATGCCCGGTTCAATACCTGTTTTAGGCTTTTAAGGATCAGTTTGTGCCGATTTTAGATATTTCAACCTGGTTCATTCCTTCTCCATCCCGGTTTAGTCCTCCAAGGATCCGATTAAGTGAGTTTGAGAGCCAGTTCTAGTGTTACCAGGCCAATTCAACGTGATTCAGGTCTTTTTCAGTGTGGTTCAATATGGTTCAGAGGACTTTTGGCCAAAGCAGCCCATTTTCAACCAGTTTATGCAACCCACGGGTTTTGGGTCAAACCAATTATTTTAGACCAAAATCATTAGCTAATGAGCTTGGTACTTCTGTATATTAAATACTCTTTATCATTATATTTTATGAATGTACGATTTAACACTTATAATTGCGATCACAACATAAAGTAAACAAGATACAATTCAATGACAAAAACAGTACTTGCTCGAAAATGATTAAAAATATATTACATTTTTTAGAAACTATAGTTACTTGCCTTTGAACTACCATCCTATTTTCAATATTCTCTCAATGTTTTAATTTTTATAATGTTCTCACAATTTGTCATTAGGATTGCCCTGTCTCCTTTCCGTTTAGATTTTTTGTTAAATCCTAAAAGGAAGTATATAATTCTTTCTTATTGTATTTTTTATTCGGGCCAACCTCACTCTACAATAAATAAGACTAATTTATGTACTGTTGTTCCTAGTTGAACTCGTAGTCTATACTCTAATACCATATTAAATCACAGTTTATATCCCTAAAACTTGACTAATAAAAATAGATAAATATAATCATTTAATCAAATAATTCTACTTTGCTAATCTATCTTCCATAGCAACTATATATATATATATATATATATATATATATAAAAGTTAGTTAACGTGGCTAGCAGGGCGTTAAAAAAAAATTATAAAATTATAAAAAAATAAATTAAAAAAAAAAAAAGAAAAAAGAAAAAAAAGGTTATCATGGGATTTAAGTGTGGGCCGTATGCCTGTTCTGAGTTATCTACTGAAAACCAAGTGGACCGTTTTCAAGGAAAAAAAGTAAGTGGTTTCACAAAAGTGGGCTCCTCTCAAATTCTCAGATTCTTCCGAAATGATTGATTTTACTTTTTTTAATATGCAAAAATGATTGCTTGTTCAGTTGTTGGTTTGCGTCCGCTTTCATCCAGCCTTTTTTTTGGTGAAGAAAACTGCTGACAAGTCCTTGGCTTTGAAATTTCAAAGGCAACTCCTCGTAGTCGTAGCTAATTTAGTCTAATATTTTTCACCTTTAAATATTGTCACGATCGATAACGGCACAAATTTTAGAATAATGGCCCAAATCCATTATTAATATCCCCAGTATATATTGACAAACAGCATCGTCTTTCTTGTGTTAGCAGACGGCTCGAATTAAGGTAAATTTAAATGTTCAAAACGGTAACAATATATATATATATGTGAGATGATGCATCATGCAACCAAGTGATGGCTTCCTTGGATTAAAAAAAAATAAAATAAAATCCCTTTTTGGATACTGTAAATCAAAATCTTACCATATATGGAAAGAGTAATACAAGCTAAAATGAATGTCAACTTTCATGTTGCTTTCTCAAAGGCCTTGTCTCTAATATGCCCCATGGATCAAGATACTGCGTACTACCGGTGTGTAGATCGAGAAATCACCTTATTCAATTGTCAAAGCCAAAAAGCAACTTATATTTGTTCGCAAGTCGCCACTTTTCCTGACATTTTATTGTAGGCGTTAGATCTTTGCTAGCTAGTTGTAAGAGATTCGAAGATGGTGACAATAATTACCCTTTTTCCAATTCATCCAAATTGGAAAACATGATAAGGATTATTAATTACAGTGAGAAATTTGCTTTGTAATTGAAATACAAATCAAGTCTTTTTGTCAGTACTACTATTCCATCTGCTATATATGCATGAAGGTATAAATTTGAGCCTGGTGGACTTATTCATTGACTTGTACCATTACTTACTCTCACCTAACGTAGTACAGTATATTTAATTCGTCTCAGTTAGAAAATTACAAAAAATATATAAATATTATATTCTAATTAGAATAAGGAAAATGTTTTTATGAAAAGGTCATTTATTATTCAATAAGAAATTTCTGTAAAATTTATTTATTTTTAATAGCATTTCTATATATATATATTCACATAATTATAATAGAGGGACATACGATATGGTACCTAGCTAGCTACTTCATCCCAATTATGCTGTGAATTATCTTTTAAAAAATAAATCAATTAGTTGATGTACGGGCATCTAGATTTTAACTATATAGACTTTGTAGTAGACCTAAACGACCAAATGATCGAGTGGACGGTCTTCTCCTTTATTTTTTTTATTTTTTATTTTTAAAATTATATTATCAAAGTGATAATTGTTGACAGCAGGTGAAGCCCACATTAAATGCGACGGATTGCCCGTTTATTGTACGAAAGTCTTGAATACAATAATCAGGAACTTGCTACGAAAAGAGATGTATCCCTTCTAGGCAAAGGGATAGCAAAGAAGGAAGACTGTTAAAGCGTTGACTAAATTGTATCCTTGGGTATATGCCATTGCTCGCTTCATTTCTTCAGTCAGATGCACGCTACTATATATATATATATCCTATCTCCTCCTTAGCCTCTCCATTCGATTCGCAACACAGCAACACCTCTCTCTCTCTCTCTCTCTCTCTCGTTGAAGGTTCAAAAAGCAGGTCAGTCTCTCTCTCTCTCTCTCTGCATAATGTTACAAAAAGTTTCTTTAGAGACTTAGAACATGAAACCTGACACATTCCTTGCTAATTGGAACTGGTGTCGTAGGATGATCTGGACCACTGGTTTTTTATATCTCTCCACTTTTTAGTTAAAGAGAGAACCATGCACTTTCATCCATTCTGCCTATATGTATCAGCTGTCTCCCGATACATACCTTTTACTTATCTTCCACTTTCTTTTATATATATCTATGTGTATATATATATAAATATCAAATATTAGTAAGATGAGTTATCTCATCTGTGTTTAGCCGAGAGCTTTTTGATAATTAGAATCATTGGTGTGATGAATGAGCAGCAGCTCTATCATATTTTGAATATTCAGTTCCCTTGTTTTACTGTTGCTCCACTTGGTCAATAGACAATAGCTTTGCTGCTGATATTTTCGTACAATTACAAACCACTTGTTTGTTTCATATTTTTACGCAATATTACTGAAGCGTAGAAAGCTGTGCAACTCAGGCTTGTTTGGGTGTGCCATTTTTTATTTATTTATTTTTATTTTACTCAACTAGATTCAAAATTGTAAATATTGACAAAGAAAAAGAGTTAGAAATTAGGTTTAAGTTGTTTGAAAAATATAATATATAATAATAATAATAATAATAATAAATCAAATTAAAATTAAAATATATTTCGAGGATTGCCGGGCCACCCCATGGTGTCTGGGGGTAGATCGGCAACCCCAAATTAGGGGTGGTCCGCCCACTTCTCCTAATTTTTTTGATTTTTATTTATTTATTTTTAATTTTCTTGTTTTTGTAAATTTTTTTTATTAGTTGGATTGAAAAATATTGATTTTTTTTTTTTTTCACGTGGCCGCATAAGAGGGGGACTTGAACTAATAACTTCTACTTTATTATATACAATTTCAGCCGATTGAGTTACCATATGGACTAAAAAATTTTGAGTTAAATTGAGTTAGTAGTGTGAAATCAACTTGAAAACAGAAGAAAATTTTTTTTTGGAGATAAGTGAAGAAGAATGAGCTTCCCAAACAAGACCGTAGTTGCCTCAGATATTTTTCTTGACGTTTTGACAGGCTGGACTTGCATGCAACTTGCAAGTCCATGTCGGCCTGGCCAATAGCGTGGCCACATATATGTTTTTTTCTATCTTCAATCTAAGGTTTTAATTCTTCTTCCAGAAACGTACATATATAATTAATAAAATGGAAGATTTTTATTCAAGCTGTACGTCTCTATCCGTTGCATGGAATCTTTTGGTATCAAATGAAGACTAAAATGGGATAAGATATATTAGAAAACAAAATAGTTAAGAGAGCATCATGGCCAAAGGTTGTTATTTTATATATATATATATATATATATTTTTAAAAAAAATTTAGTTATTAGTTTCTTATTACACACTAATATTTATTTTAACTCTCTACTCTAATTAAATATTATTTTTATTATTTTTATTTTCAATGAGGGAGAGGGATAGAGAAAAAAAGAAAAAAATCTTACAAGTTGCTATGGTAGATTTCAAGAAAACTTCTATTTTAAAGTGTCTACCGCTGGAGCTCCAAAAAGGGTTATGCTAGCTAAATTTTAACAAAACTTATATTTTAAAGTGCCAGTTGAATACGATGCACCCTTTAAATAAAAGTTAAATTTGATGAAAAAAAATTCATTTTTATCAAATTTAAAGAAGCATTTTTAAAATGAGTCAAACATTAAAATCTCTGTACTTTCTCTTTATTCTAGCTAAATATTATGTTTTTATTAGTTTTAAACCAATCAAGAGAGGACGGTAAAAAATAAGCTTAAAAAATTATATAACTTTAACTTTTTGGCTCTTAGAATGTATAGAGCTAGCATTTATGACAATAGTTAAATATAAAATAGAAAATAAAACTTGTTAAATGGGTGTTTTTATAAGTTTTGATAAATTTTTAAAGACAAGTTAAATACATAGAACCAATCATAAATGCTCTAAATGATAGAAGGATGGCGAATCATTTTTAATAAAAAAACTAAATACTAATTAGTTAATTAGCTGATCCATTGGTATCAAGGTGGTTGATCCATCGGTTTTTTTTTCTAATGATAGAAGGATGGTGGTTGATCCATCAGTTTGGCACCGATTTAAGGAGGAAAAAAAAAACGGTACTTAAAATTCCATTTTGAAAAGTCAACATGCTAATAAGTCTTTTTCCTTTTTTTTTTTTTCTTTTATTGATTTTTTTTTTTAATTTCTCAATACTCTATATATATATTCTGAGCATTTCTTGTTCTATTTGTCAAAATTCATAAATTACAATAGAAAAAATAGTAAATAGGACATCAATGTCTGCATGTCTATTCTCGGCGACAGAAACAATAAATCAAAAAGGTCCACAAAATTGTCCTATAGTCCATAGAAATAAAAGGGAAAAGACAAGTCACGGGTCGCGCTAGACCATTTGCATTCATATACATATATAGAGAATTCATTTATGTATCATAGACGTGGCATTACAACAAAAAATCATTAATTACTTGATTGCAATGGAGTAATTTAAATTCATAACTTGTACGTTTTATGCAGGAAACTGTTGGAGCTGGAACAGTAACAGTGAAAGTAGGAAGATCTAGCTAGTAGCTAGCCATGGCGAGAAACCAATTGTCAGTGCTTAACGCTCTTGATGTGGCCAAGACTCAATTGTACCATTTCACGGCAATTGTAATTGCCGGAATGGGATTCTTCACAGATGCATACGATCTGTTCTGCATCTCCCTTGTGACAAAGTTACTCGGCCGAATTTACTACACAAAACCAAATGCAGAAAAGCCCGGCACATTGCCTCCTAATATAGCTGATGCCGTTAACGGTGTGGCGCTTTGTGGTACTTTAGCCGGCCAACTCTTCTTCGGCTGGCTTGGCGACAAATTGGGCCGCAAGAAGGTGTACGGCATAACCCTCATTCTCATGGTGGTCTGCTCCATTGGCTCAGGGCTCTCGTTTGGAAAATCATCAAACGGCGTCATAGCCACACTCTGTTTCTTTCGATTCTGGCTCGGCTTCGGCATTGGCGGAGATTACCCTCTTTCCGCTACAATTATGTCCGAATACGCAAACAAAAAGACTCGTGGGGCGTTTATCGCCGCAGTTTTTGCGATGCAAGGTTTTGGAATTTTGGGCGGTGGGATTGTTGCTTTAATTGTGTCGAGCGCATTCAGGAACAAATACGACCCTCCCGCATACCAGGATGATGCAGCACGCTCCCTGCCATCCCAAGCTGACTACGTTTGGCGCCTAATTCTCATGTTCGGAGCTCTCCCCGCCGCCCTCACATACTACTGGCGGATGAAAATGCCCGAGACTGCCCGTTACACTGCCCTGGTGGCGAAGAACGCAAAACAGGCGGCGGCAGACATGTCTAAGGTGCTGCATGTGAATCTTCAAGTTGAAGAGGATAAAATCGAAAGAATTAATACTCAAGATTCGTTTGGGTTATTCTCCAAAAAATTTGCGAAACGACACGGGCTTCATTTGGTTGGAACAACTACCACTTGGTTCTTGTTGGACATTGCCTTCTACAGCCAAAATTTGTTCCAGAAGGATATCTTCACCGGTATTGGGTGGATTCCAGCGGCAAAGACAATGAGCTCGCTTGAGGAGGTTTTCAAGATTGCAAGGGCGCAGACACTTATTGCATTGTGCAGTACCGTGCCCGGGTATTGGTTTACGGTGGCTTTTATTGATTATTTGGGGCGGTTTACGATTCAATTGATGGGTTTCTTCTTCATGACGGTGTTCATGTTTGCGCTTGCTATCCCGTACAACCACTGGACTAAAAAGCCCCACAGGGTTAGCTTCGTCGTAATATACTCCTTGACCTTTTTCTTCGCAAACTTTGGACCCAACGCCACCACATTTGTTGTGCCGGCGGAAATTTTTCCTGCGAGGCTGAGGTCCACGTGTCATGGAATATCAGCCGCAGCGGGGAAGGCTGGAGCTATAATTGGGGCGTTTGGATTCTTGTATGCTGCCCAAAGCCAAGACAAGAGCAAAGTAGATGACGGGTACCCGACTGGCATCGGGATCAAGAATTCCCTTCTTGTGCTCGGAGGAATTAACTTCTTGGGAATGGTGTTCACCTTCTTGGTCCCAGAATCAAAGGGAAAATCGTTGGAGGAATTGACGGGAGAGGAGGACGATGAAAGTGGTCAGACTGTTGAGCTACCCGCTGGTAGTAAGACAGTTCCAGTGTGATTAATGATCATTTGGTCATTTCTTGTTTCTATTTAATTAAAAATGTTAAGAATATTATGTTATGTTATGTGAGGGTTATTTATTTCTTTATGTGTTTTAAGTGTACTATGTTTATCTTTTCTTAGTCTATTAGGTTACTTGCTTATTACTCATAGCCTCTTTATAAATAGAGGTCTCTGTATTCATTATTATTATCAAAATATCAATACAATATAATTAGTGTGTTTCAACTTTCTCTTATGCTTAAGCTCTTTATATCTCTTCGTTATTCTATCATAGTATCAAAGCATATTTAACAAAGAACTTTAATTATATTGCAATGCAATAATGATCGATGTAGATATTTGCTTTGGATCTCTTTAATTCAAAAGCATTTTACGGAGTGTTTGCTTTTGTCTTCTTTGAAATATATTTGTAGCGAATTAAAATTTCGGAGTTCGGCGTGGAACTCAACTTTGTGTTGCAATAATATCATTGAATTATTGTTTTCACTTTTTGCTCAAATTTATTCAAGAAACATTTATTTTAATTAACTACCTGAGACCAAAATAGGTGTACATTCTACTGATTAAGGATGCAAGAAAGACATTAGAAGAACAAAGGGAACAAAAAAAAAAAAAAAAAATCAAAAGTAGAACTTAGTGGAGCTTGCAGGCGCCGACAAGTATTTTTCATCTTCGGTTTGGTTCTAATTTGATCTAATTAGAGCGAATGTGATACGCATATCTTTGTGTCATATGTATCATAATTAGATAGACTTTGATGGTAGTTTAGAGTTGTAATCGATTCGAGTCGAGTTGTGCTTTAAGATTTAAAGACGAGCTCGTTTATGACAATACCAAACTGAGATGTTCTATGAAATATGTGTTCAAGCTCGACTCGTTGGAAGTTTGGACGAGTTCAAACTCAAGCTTGAGCTTGTTAATTAAGAATATTGTCATTCGAGTGGAGCTAGATACTCCGAAAAGCTCAACTCAACTTGAGTTAGACTACTAAATTTTTTCATGTGTGATCCAATTAATTAAACGAAGTTCAAACCTGAGTTTGTGAAAAACTTCTATACATTTATGTGTAATATAAATATATAATATGTAACTATATAAGGCATATTATACAATATATTATATAACTATAGTCTATAGGTAACAAACTAACAATATAGGGAAAATTTCATAAAACTCCTATAAACTTACACTTGTTTTGACTTTATCCTCACAATTTAAAAACTCTCAATTAAGAGTATTGAACTTAATATTTCTTTCAATTACGTCATTCCATTTGGATTTTCTATTAATTTTTGTCAAAATGTCTAAAATACCCCTATTTTTTATAATAAATAAATAAACACCTGAATCTTTATAATTTTTTTAATTTATTTTAATAAAAAAAATAAGTATTTTGAAAATTTTGACAAGATTTAATGAAAAATTTAACGGAATAAGAAAATTGAAAGAAGGGTTAATTACCTTTTTAGTACCTAGGTTTGCACATTTTTATTTTTTCCCACCTAGGGTTCAAATTTTATCACAAATGATACCTGGCTTATGGGTAAAGATCAACTTAGCACTTCTGTTACGTGTCATCACATAGAAATGAAAAATAACAATAATAATTAAAAAAAAAAAAAAAAAACTAAACCCTAAACAGAAAATGAAAAATTAAAAACCAAAGGGGTGGCCGGCCACCCCCATTGGCCAAAATGGGTCGCTCCATAATTTTTCAATTTTTATTTTAGGGTTTAGTTTTTTAATTATTATTTTAATTATTTTATTTTTTTTAGGATACGTGGCATTTTTATGTGACGACATGTGACATTCCATTAGTTTGGGCTAACGGACTCTAACGGAGGTACTAAGTTAGTCTTTTTCCGTTAGTCAAGTACCATTTGTAATATGATATGATTTAAACCCTGAGTGGAAAAAAAATAAAAAAGTGCAAACCTAAGTACTAAAAAGGTAATTAACTCAAAGAAATTGAAAACTTGATTCTTTTAGTTGAGAGTTTTTGAACTTCAATAGAGTACTTTCAAAATGCGTGAAAATTCAAGGGGTTTTCTAAAGTTTTTCTAACAATATATTTTCATATATAACTAGATAGTTAATAAGTAACTAACTAACTATACTATGCTTACTTAGTAGATACATTTTTTTTTTAATCAAAGTGACAGATAGACTTAACTATTCTTACATAGTTAGTTACTTAGTATTATTAAGTTAGAAATGTTTAATCGACTAGCAAATAACTTAATATGTTAGTTAATACTAAGTTAGTATAAATGTATACACATAAATAAACATGTGTGTATACGAGATAGGCTCACAAGCCTTAATTGCGCACGTCAAGTATGCGTCACTAAATAATTGAACGAGTTTCTACAGTCACAAGTAGGTTTCTGCAATTACGAATCTACTATGTACATATCAAATTGAAGATAGCGAGTATCCAAAGGTTGTCCCACATAGCCCTAATTAATATTGGTATCCCTCTCTCACTCCTCTTATCCCTCCACAGACCACATCCCCTTTTTTTTGTGGCATGATTTTCCCATAGTTTCCAGGATTTTCCTTCTATTTAAATGACTAAGTTAGTATAGATCCGTATCACAACCGGATCCTCTCGAATTCTTAGAGAATTTGAGTTTTTCAAATTCCTAAATCTAGCCGTTCATTATATCTAAGGGTTTAAAACAAATGCCACATGTTATGGTCTTATTAAGGAAACAAAATAACTCATTATATTTCCAAAATAGAAAAGCAATGCATAAATAGTCTTATTTTTTTTAGAAGTGATTTATTTATTTCATTTCCCTCTCAAAACAAAAAACAATGTACAAGTTATTTTCCTCCCAAAACAAAAACAACTTGACGCTCATTCTTCCTCATGTCAAAGTGAAAGAAAATCTTAGCTTTTTTAACTTCTTCTAGAAATTCTGAAAATAAATAAATAAATCTGGAAAAGAGTATTACGCAATCCTCTAGCTTCTTGAAAAGAGTATTACATACATACGTTTAAAAAGCATTCTCAAGAACGCCCAACCTTTTATGCAGAAGAAATTCTGGAACATATATATATATAAACAAGTATTACACAATCATCTTCTTGAAAAAGCTGAATATATGTACATTTGCTAAAATGTCTTCAAACTTCAGATCTTGTAAGTTCATGTTCACCTAGCCCTACAAAGGATTTTGTTTGTTGACATCAATGTGTTTGTCGTTTATTTTCTTGAAGTGTAACGTTTTGAACTAGTTCATAAACGTGGGAACAAATTCTGAGTTGTTTGGGGGCTTGGTTGTGAGATTTTTTTCTTGAAGCTGCAATTTTTTTTTTTCAGAATTAACAGAAGAAATTAAAGAAGCTAAGATTTTCTTTCACTCCGAAATGAGGAAGAAGAAGCGTAAGTTGTTTTTGTTTTGGGAGGAAAATGAGTTGTATATTTTTATTTTTTTATTTTTTGAAAGAGAAACAAAATAAATAAATCACTTCTAAAAAAAGATCATTTATGCGTTACCTTTTTATTTGGGAAATATAATGAGTTATTTCGTTTCTTTAATAAAATCATAAAAAGTGGCATTTTTTTTAACCCTATGCCATATTTAAGAATTTAAAAAATTCAAATTTTTTAAGAATTCGAAGGGATCAAGATCCGTATGTATCGTGTACTACGAGCTCTATCACTCTCTATCCTTAAAACGTAAATAATCCCTGACAAACACGCTATGTTTAATGTAATGCAGGAATTATTGACCATATTTTTTTTATAAGAAAACCTTCACATTTTGTTTTTGTTTTGCTTCGTTTGACACGTCTCAAACCCCTGTCCACATTTGAAAATAAAGCACAGGTGGCACGTTTTTATGTTGAAAAACACTACACGACAGTGGAAAACTGTTGTCTTCAGCGCTTCTCCCAGATTAAAAAAAAACAGTGACATTCAATTTTGAGAAGTCGAAGCAGCATCCTAATTAACATTGAATTATTGTGACATTAGGTGGAATATGCCATTTGATGCTGAGGTGATCCTGAATTTTGTAAGGGTTAGGTGGACATTATATAGGCTGGTCCTCACCATCCCCAACATATCACCTATCTTCTTTCTCCTCTCAAAAGCCTCAGCATATATTGAAGGAGGAGGGGCTTCTGATCTCTTTCTCTTTTCTTTTCTTTTTTTTTTTTTTTTTTTTTTCTAATTTTCTTGATACAGGAACCCTAACAAGTTCTTTGCACCACTGTTTAATCAGGTAACTAGCGTTTCATAAAACCCTTTTTATAGCTTTTCTTTTTCTTTAATTCTGTTACTTATTCACCCCAGTTTCGTAAATCCTATCACCCAAATTGTTAAATAGTTGAAGGCATCACCTCCGCAACCATTAATTAAAGTGGTTGATTAATCAATTTCCTTGCAGTAGAGGGAAAAAAAATAAAAAAGAAAAAAGAAAAGTATTCAAACGATTTTTGAAAAGTCAACATCTTAGCATTCAAACTATATAGAGTGATGTCCCATCTCCACTAAAACTCCAGTCAAATTTTGAAAATAACCAAATTTCAGACTTCTTCTTTCGCAGGAAAGCCTTCATGGCTAGACAACAAGTGGTAGTGCTGAACGCACTTGATGGTGCAAAGACCCAATTGTATCATTTCACGGCAATCGTGATTGCAGGAATGGGATTCTTCACCGACGCATATGATCTTTTCTGCATCTCCCTCGTAACCAAGTTACTCGGCCGCATATACTACACAGTTGAAGGCGTAGCAAAGCCCGGAACGTTGCCTCCCAACGTAGCGGACGCTGTGACTGGCGTCGCATTTTGCGGCACCTTAGCCGGCCAGCTCTTCTTCGGCTGGCTCGGTGACAAGATGGGCCGCAAAAGGGTCTACGGCTTAACGCTACTTCTCATGGTTGTTTGCGCCATTGGCTCGGGGCTCTCCTTTGGCCACTCACCTAAGAGTGTCATGGCCACGCTTTGTTTCTTCCGCTTTTGGCTTGGCTTTGGCATTGGCGGTGACTATCCTCTTTCAGCAACGATCATGTCCGAATACGCCAACAAAAAGACTCGTGGGGCGTTTATTGCCGCGGTTTTTGCTATGCAAGGCTTCGGAAATTTGACCGGTGGGATTGTTGCTTTAATAGTTTCAAGCGCATTCGATCATGCATACAAGGCGCCCGCATATGAGGTTAATGCAGCAGCCTCCCTCCCATCGCAAGCCGATTACGTTTGGCGCATAATTGTAATGGTCGGAGCCATTCCCGCCGCCCTCACTTACTACTGGCGTATGAAAATGCCCGAGACCGCTCGTTACACCGCCTTGGTCGCCAAAAACGCAAGACAGGCGGCGCAAGACATGTCTAAGGTCTTACACGTGGATCTCGTCGCTGAAGAAGAAAAGTCAGAGATCCCTGCTCAAGAGTCACGCAATAATTCTTTTGGTTTATTCTCCAAGGAATTCGCGAAACGCCACGGGCTTCACCTGGTCGGAACCGCCACGTGTTGGTTCCTGTTGGACATTGCCTTCTACAGCCAAAATCTTTTCCAAAAGGATATCTTTAGCGCTATTGGGTGGCTGCCGCAGGCACAGACAATGAGTGCTATTCAAGAGGTTTACAAGATTGCAAGGGCGCAAACACTCATAGCGTTATGCGGTCTTATTCCTGGATATTGGTTTACGGTGGCTTTCATTGATATTTTGGGAAGATTCACCATCCAATTGATGGGTTTCTTCTTTATGACTGTCTTCATGTTTGCGCTTGCTATCCCTTACCACCATTGGACCTTAAAGGAAAACCGAATTGGGTTCATTGTGATGTACTCCCTCACATTCTTCTTCGCAAATTTTGGACCAAATTCGACCACATTTATTGTACCAGCTGAAATCTTCCCAGCAAGACTGAGATCTACTTGTCATGGGATTTCAGCGGCGTGCGGGAAGGCTGGAGCCATAGTTGGGGCGTTTGGATTTTTGTATGCAGCCCAAAGCACGAACCCGGCATTGACTGATGCAGGATACCCACCTGGTATTGGAATAAAGAATTCACTTCTTATGCTTGGCGGCATCAACTTCTTTGGAATGTTGTTTACCTTGTTGGTGCCGGAATCCAAGGGGAAATCGCTGGAGGAATTGACGGGTGAGAATGAGGAAGAAAGTGAGCAGGCAGTGGAGCATCAGGCCTCCTCTACTGGGAATATTGTTCCTGTGTGATTTGAGTTTAATTATTTGCTTGTTTACAACAAAGGTTCATACGTACAGCTAGCTATATTGTGAATATCAAACAGTGCTTAATTTTCTAGTGTATGCATGTGCACTGAAATAATTATGAAGATATTTTGCTTTTGAATTTGCAAATTGCTATTTCACTATGAGGGCTTCTATATAGTCGTGTCACAAAACATTAGTTTTTTGCCCACCAATCACTATGTGACACATCAGCCATTCAAGAAAAATGCAAAAAATTAAAATGAGAATAAAACACCAAATTAAAATGAGGGCAGCCACAATGGGACACCAGATGGCCTTGGGTGGCTGCACGGCCCACCCCCAAGCCACGGGGTGGCCGCGCAACCCACCCCAAGCCACGGGGTGGCCGCGCCGACTAGGGCCGGCAATTTTGACACGACCCGCGAATCTGACACGAACACGACACGAAAAAACAGGTATTGGGTTTGGGCTAATCGGGTTCGGGTCGTAATCGGGTCTACCCGATTAAGACCCGAAAATTTCGTGTCTTGCGGGTCGACCCGCCGGGTCTGGCGGGTTGACCCACTAGACACGATTACTGTGCGGGTCTGGCGGGTCGACCCGTCAGACCCACACAGTATCCGGGTCTGGCGGGTTGGCGGGTCGACCCGCCAGACCCGGATTTTTTATTTTATTTTTTTTTCTCTATTTGTTTTTCTGCCTTACGACCCGCCAGACCCAGATTTTTTTCTTTTTTTTTTTGCCTTGCGGTCCTGCGGACTCCTCACCCAGAATTTTTTTTTTTTTTTTCTCTTTTTTTTTTTTTTTTTTTTTTTTCTGCCTTGCGGTCCTGGACTCCTCACCCAGATTTTTTTTTTCTCTTTTTTTTTTTTCTGCCTTGCGGTCCTGCGGACTCCTCACCTCACGTTTACACTAACTTACAGACTTTAAGACTTTTTTTTTTTCTTTTTTTTTTGCCTTGCGGACTCCTCATGTTTACTAACTTACTGGCTTTAAGACTTTTTTTTTTTTTTTTAGTACAACCTTTAAGAAATTAAGACTTACTTTACCATTTTCAGCCTTTAGGGACAAGGAAGCCTGCTTCAAGAAATAAGTTAATACATAATTTACCAACAAAAGAGAAAGCCAACAAGAAAACTGTGATTTTCATTGTTTAAATTAATTTTTTAACACTTTTGTTACATGTGGGACTAAATAATAAGTGGACTATTTTAATAAATGAACTTATAATAAATGAACTTACTTGTTTTAACTTTTAACTTTTAAGTTTAGGTGAAATTATGAGTTTAATAATTTTTTTTGGAATACAATTTGTCAATTACAGTCACTTTCCAATATATATTTTTTTCCTATCCTTTATTAAAGCCTTTAATCTCTTGGAACTCAATTTTTTGCATTGACTATATTGATGTATTATTGTATTAGTATTATTATTACAATTTTGAATTTTTTTTATTTTTTATTTTTTATTATTTATTATTTATTTATTATTATTTTTTAATTTTATAGTTTCGGGTAATCGGGTCGTGTCGGGTCGTATCTACCCGACTAGACCCGATTATTTTAAACGGGTAAAACGGGTCGTGTCGGGTTACCCGGCTATTTTCGTGTCATAATCGTGTCAAACCTGATTACCCGTTTAGCTAAACGGGTCGTGTCTGGGTATAGACTAATCGTGTAACGGGTACCCGCGGGTCGTAATCGGGTCGTGTCAGGTACCCATTTTGCCACCCCTAGTGCCGACCACCCCCAAGCTACGGGGTGGCTCGCCGGCCACCCCCACGAGGCTGAAGGAGGGAGAGAGACGAAGGTAGTGGCAGTGGTGGTTCCGGGCAGCAGCGGCATCAGGCGGAAGATGGTGGCTGAAATGGCTTTGTGGAAGAATAATCTGGTGTTTTGTTCCTATTTTAATTTTATGTTCTAAGCTGAGGTGTTAGCTTGTGAGTGGTGGGTAGAAAACAAGAGTTTTTTGCCTTGACCGTATTGAAGTTAGTCTCTTTCGTCTCTTTCACTATTTGTTTCCAATGATTAGTAGAAACACTATATATATATATATATATATATATATGGAGAATAATATAAAAAAGCCCTCCAAACTAACAGCTGTTTTTTAAAGAGTCTCACGATGTTCAAAAGGTGCTAAAGTAGCCCATTAAACTACCAAAGTGTGTCAAAAAGACCATATTTTTTTTTTATATTCCAATAATACCTTTATTCTTTTAAAAACTAAAATAAAAAATTAATAAAATAAAGAAACTCAAAATTTAATTTTTTTTTTCAAAAAAAAAAAAGAAAAGAAAATGGGCGGCTTTCTTATATATATATATAAGAATGACACGAATCGCCATTTTTATTGGCGTTGAAGTCACATTTAAAAGAATTCGTCACACTTTTTTTAACGGAATTTGACTATAGAGACTGAATTGTTTTTTTGGAATATCTCAAGAACCATTTATTTTACTTTTATATGACATGAAGTTATTTGTAATTTAGGCCAACTATAATAACTAATTATTTATTTATTACTTTTTTTTTTTTTTTTGTATTCATTTGCCCATTGTTTTTTTTTTTTTTTTAAAAAAAAAGGTAATATATATATATATATTATAAAAAAAATCAATGGCATTTTTGATACATTCTAGTAGTTTGATAAGTTACTTTAGTACCTTTTGAACATTATGGGGGCTCTATCTCATACAACTATTAGTTTGGGAATTTTTTTTTATATTTTTCTCATATATATATATATATATAGCCAAAAAAATTTCACTGTAGTGAGACAAAATGGAAACATCCGTGAGGCTGTAGAAGACTGGCCTTCCAACAGGGGTCCAAGAAGGCATGATTGTTAATAGGTTGTAAATATAATATTTGTCTTTGCTCACTAATTTTAACACGAACTCATTTAGAATTTGATTGAAGCTCAATAAAATCGTTGTTTTTCTTCATAATCTTAGATAACTGCAATTATATATTTTATACAATTAAAATATGAAACAAAAACTATATCAATTAATAAATAATTAAATATAAAAAAAAATTATCAAGAATAGCAATATAAATATCAAAACAATTAATTAAAAAAAAACAATTTAAATCTAAATATCAAAATTTAATTACATACCTTAATTTTTTGTTGTAGTTGGAAAGTGAAAGGATAAATCAACAATTTAAATCTAAATATAAAAATTTAATTACATACCTTAATTTTCCATTGAATTTGGAAAGTGAAAGGAAAAATCGACAAGTCTTTAAGAAGAAAAATGCTTCAAAGTTTTGTAATTTTTGTAAAATGTAAAGATATTTGACAATTGATTTTCCGCCTCTTTGAATTTAATTGACACATTGCTCTAGGAAACAAAATGTGGCTTAAAAAGTTAGAAATAACAATTGATTTTATGGTCTCCTTTATGTGCTTTGCAAGTTGCACGCTGTATTTTTTATTTTTTATTTTTCTCTTGCGCGCACACATGTTAGCATATACCATGTCTTCCTCCATAATTTAAGAAAATTATTGGGAAGAGTTGAACATGTGGACAAGACTTTATAATTTTATAAAGATTTTTTGGTCTCTTTCTTGTGCTTTGCAAGTTGCACGTTGTACCTTTTTTTTTTTTTTTTTTTTCTTGCACGCGTGTATCTTATCTTCTTCCATAGTTTAAGAAAAATATTGAGAATTGCATCATCTTCATCCGTTTGTTCTTCTGCAATTGCAAGTTTCAAGTTACAATGGTTAGAGTCGACTCAACTGCATTATCTTCAACCTTTGGTTGAGGAGAGGAAGGGGGAATTTGCCCTCAAGAGTTGCTGAGGGGGGGGGGGCATAAATTCATAATCATGGCATAAAATTTTTTTTTACCAAGGATAAAGAGAATTTTGAGGGGTTGAGGGGGGAAGTGCCCCCCTCAACCCCCCTCCCTTTGCCCCTGGTGGGCGCTTATTGACCGCCACTGAATCGTTACTAACCGACTTCCTGTGGTCGGTAGACAAAATAAAAATACTATTTCGACATCTGTTCGGATCGGCAGGCAATAGAAAAAAAAAATTATCAGTTAACCGACTTAGCTGATTTTTAAAGTGAATTTTAAATTTTATCTGGTAACTTTCCTTATTGTGTTTGTCCAACTGATTTGTGGTTGTCATTCTAGTCTATGTTCCATGAATTTACTTTTTCTTTTCATTTATAAAACATATTCATTAATAATTCCGTAGTTACAAGGAAATTGATAAATTTTAACATAAAAAATTTAGCCAACTTAACCAACCACCTATTAATCGACTAACTGATTAACCGAAAAAGTCCAAACTATTAAACCAATACCCACCCCTGATATATATATCATGTGTGGAGGATAAATTAAGCTAACAAGCAATGAATTATTCTTGGAACAAATATTATCCTCCTTGATACCTAAAATTGGTGATTAAAGATTTAATCAATTTTTTCAAAAACTCAAGCTCATAGGAAATTATTGATTTAATCACTTAATTAATATTCTAACAAAAACAATTCAAAACTTGCATCATAAACCTTGAATGTTCTCAATTTATAGCTCAAGATCTCTTTTGACATGATTTCTCCTTTTCATTTTCATTCAAGGAAATCTATAATATTACGAAGACGAAAGTGTTAAGTAATAATTGTTGAACTTCATCAATAAGTGGATTTATCACATATTACACGTGTGACATCTATCGACATAGAACTCTTATACTTTACACTCATTTTACATCGACTATATGACGTGTTGTAAAAGATTTTGTTTTTTTTCTTTTAACTAATTGATACATGATAAGCCATTTAAAACATAACATATCTAGTTATATGAAATTAATATGATAAATGAGTGTAAAGAGTAGTATTATTTTGTTAAAATTGTTGTAGAATAACAAGCATGGGCCTCATTAAGTAGATGCCTAGAGCTATATTCCACTAATTAAACTATCAGTTCTTGCGCTCCTCTCACAGAATCCACGTGATTGCTCTCATTTTATCTCAGAGCCCATTGCATCATGGTCGTTTTAGCATAAAACCTTAACTTTGGTAGCTCTATGATACCACCACCAATTGAAAAGGCTAATTAAATTATATGCATAGGTTGAACTAATTAAGAATGTTGCCCATGCAGTACATGTGATATATATATATATATATATATATATATATATATATATATATATATATATATATGCCGCAGCACAGCCACCTTCCCTATATCTTTCGTTTGGAGGAGTACCTTTCGTAGATCACGAGGGATGTTAATTCCAATTCCTGGTCCAAATTTGACATTAGGTGCATGTGTGTCCAACCTTGACTTTAAATTTTTGTGATTGAAATCGAACCTTTTGATATAATCCTTAATGAGTGGATTGAATAACAAGCTAGGTTAATTTCCACGGATATCTTGATCATGAAAAGATGTTAGGAATCATTTCACAAGCTGTAATGTGAGACTATATATATGTGTATTGGACCACCTGAAAACGGAAAGCACAAATCTTAGACATTAAAAATATAGAGGCAAAGAAATGAAATTAGGTATATAGTGCGCTTTTGAGATCCAGTATTGCGTGGTCACCATGGTCCCCTAGTTTCTGATATGTGAAATAGGTTATTTTCTCCGAATGAAAAAGAATATATACCCTTTTTTATTTTCTCTATTTAGTCCCGAAAAAAAGGCGGGCGAAAGAGATTAACTGTAACTATTCTACTTGGAAGTGACCATAGTAACATCTATCGGTTAAAAGTCACACACAAAGGGTGAGATAGTAAAAATTGTAGGTGTTTCCTCAAGTCCAACTGATCGAACCATGACACAACCTAATTTATCATATTTGTGACATAAAATTGTTGGACATGAATCTTAATTTTGAACTTCCATCTAGAGTGATGAATCGATCATTCACGTTAGTCAACCGAAAAAAAAAAAACACTAAAATAATGTTAAAGATAACCAATGTTCTAGAAAGCAAAGGTCAAAAAGTTAATTACAAGTTGGAATTAGGTCAAGCAATTCGCTAAAGAACATGCACAAGCAGCTTAAAACTCTTTGTTTGCATGTCCAAACACTTGCGTAGCACCTTTTGCCTTTAGACTTATAGCACTTCCCCCTTTACTTAATTCCATTTAGGAGTCCTATAGACGTTGAACAGATATGTTATATATATATATATATGCTTTTCTCTTTGTCCTTTACGTATGTCATGTTAAAGGGGAAGAATCAAATCATCATCAAGTTGCAAACGTGTCCATGTCTTGACGTTAGAAAGATTCAGACGGAAAGTGGTGGGTAGAGTTGAACATCCAAGAGATCAAATGGGGAGGAGAACTTCCCGGCGTGCAAGTTGTAATATCCTTCAACCTTATTAATTAAAGACCGCTGTCTTTTCCCATTTTCCTCCACTACTTCAATTTTTCGTTACTGATTAAGAAAGATCTACCAATTACAAAAATAAATTATATAAATAAATTACAGATAACTAGAGATCACCATTGAGGAAAAATGTTTCAAGAAAAAAAAAAAAAAAGAGGTTCCTATTATTCGATGCCATTTTATCAATTTTGATGACCTTTTCCATCTTAATCATGGGTTCCTGTCTTCCCGATAATGACTCCAAACCTAGTCAGTACATTTTTGCGTGAAGTAATGATAGGATATCTGTGGCATATCTATATACAACAACACTGCACTCTCTTGATACTAAATCTATTAGGAATCTCCTTTCCGAGCATCGATCTCTAGAAGTAGTGGTCGTTTTAGCTACTTCAATTATCTTTTTTAGCTAGCTAGTTATTATATTTTCAATACAAACTATGACATTGGGATACAACGAAGAGTTACACAGAAAGACATGCAAAATCTTTGTTTGAGAGTAACCCGAAGCGTGAGTCTCTGGCAAAAAAGGGTTATTCGCAAAGAGCTAATCATATTAGAGCATCTGCCGGAGACGCTCTCAACGAGGCTAATTTGATAACCTTACAAAAATTGGAGGGTGGCATCTTGTCAACTGTTTCCTTTTACGAGGTGACTTAAATCTTGATGTAACTTCAAGAAATATTGGTTCGAAAAGCATAAGTGTTAATCGATCCTATATTTTTCACATCACAAACAAAGATTATCACGTAAGAAAATGCTTTTATTTCTTCGTCAATTCTTCACTGCCCGCATTGTGTAGAGCGAATATAATGATGCATGAATAAGACTTCAAATTCTGCATAAAAGCAAAGACACAAAAGTCCCAATTTAGAAAAAGAAACAAAAAAAATTGGTGAAAAATGAGGTAAATATATCACATACTTATAAAAAAGAAAAAGAGATATATATATATATATATATATATATATCACATGAATGATTATCATATCCTACTATATATAGTGTCACGATTGAATAAACTAATGATATTAACCTTCAAATAAGTCAACTAATAAAAGTGTTGAGAGGACAATGTTAAGTTCAACTCAAGTTTGCGGCGAATTCCTTCCACTGACACTCTTGACAGATTGTTGATAATGGCAAAAGTTGAGGAGGAAAAGCTCACTAGGCCAGGTATAAGGACAATTCTCCACCAACCACTGTGGAGAATGCAGGCAGATGGGCATATCTTATTCCCAATGGTAACTTTTTTTCAACGAAAGTATACTTGTAATCATGCATTCATTCCTGATATTTGAGAAAATAATTGAAGGATTAAGAGAACGAGACTCAAGAGTTTTTGTTCATAACCTAATGGAGAGAAAGTGGAAATATTTTTGTGTCTTTTAATTTAATTTGCACTGAATTCTGACCCTACAAAAACATTAAGCTAGCTAGGCAAGTGTGGCATTACTGCTCTAGTTAGAAGACGAAGCAGCAAAAACCTAGATTTCCCACAGCAAAATATAGTGGAATGGACCACCAAAACACCCATATGATGTGATTGTCATGGGATTGAAACTTGTAGGTCATAGCATAAAAAGATGATTGAAAAATTGCATCCTCAGTGGGGTTGAACCTCCCTATACCTACCTTTTTCCAAGATGGTAGAAACCAAAAGAGAAAGGGTGGGGGGGGACTCTTTATGTTTATGTTAACTGCATGCTTTGAGGAATTGATGGTTTAGAGTTTAAAAAAGAATGGCCGAAATTCTTCTGTTTCTGGTTTTTATTTGTATCCTGCAGGTTTCATACCCTTATTAATCGAATTATATGCTTGATTATTCGATAGTACTGTAGGGAAAGAACTCAACTGATATTTTGCAATAAATATCTTAAAATAGAGATATATAATATAAAATGCTTTTATACATCCAAAAGAACAAATATTGAAGAAAATACTTTTATGTTATCTACAACAAAATCATAAAGGAATTGAAGCAAAGAAGGAAGTGGAAGATGGCAAAAAGGGAATTAGCTAGATTGGGCTTCAAAACTAAAACAGTATTTATTTTCAGAAATTTTTTTAAAGATAGCATTAGTTGAGGAACGAATTAGTATAATAAAGTGACACGTGTTTCTAAACATGTGAGAAGCACGTACATGTTTTTTAACGGCACGTGCTTCTCACACTTTTTTTTTTTTCTTTTATAGACCAGGTTAGAAAAAGTTCTTCCAATTTAGTTGGAAGAAAAACCATGTCCATCCAAAACTAGTGTTTTTTCTATTAACTCTCTCCCCTAGCAGTTTCACTTATGGAAGCTTTCCTCTCTCCTCTCTCACAAATGATCCTAAGAAGTCATGAGAATAACATTTCCTCTATTTGAGGATATATATGATGTATCATTTCATTTTATTATATTGCAAGAGTCGATGCAAATCTGATACTATTTATGTGATATATATATGTAGTATTTGGCTTACCCCTTTTCCTCTCTTTCTTTTTTTTTTTAATAAAAAAAAAAACAAATTAAATCTGAATTATTGAAAAAATTACATCACATATGTCCCGTTAAAAAAAAACTTTAATTTTATAGAATGTTTTTTACTTTTCATTAGTAAAAAGTTATGGCTAATCTGTTCCCTAACCAACCCGGCAACCTAATTAAAGCAACCTAACACGAAAACAAGTCTGCTGCATGCCCCCTTTCTTTCTTTTTTCTTTTTTTTTTTTTTGGTCACCATGCCGAATTAAATAAGGGTATGCGACAAAAAGGTTACAAGGATGTGGGTTTCCTATCCCTCAAAGTCAGCATTCATATCTCAAACGACTAGCTCGTTGACTAGGACTTTATTAAAAGTTGAAGGTGTGTTGCCCAATCCAACATACACTTTTTAAATAGGCAATGATTCTCTTCATATTACATGAATACACTGAATAGAAGAGCCTTGTTTCATACAAACAACTTTAAATCTTTATCATAAGTAAAAGGGAGACAATCCTATTATTTTATGTTTAGTTTTAATTATGAGAAAAATTAAATTTAGTTCTTATATTTTGTTGGGGGAGAAAATACCTTTAATGGGTTCCACTCCATTTCTCACCTACACTACACACTCACCTAATGACACATATACATTTCACTTTGACTCTTTTAAATAGAAGATGAGAGGACAAGAAAGGGTTCTCTCTCCTTCCTCCACACAAAGTCTCTTTGGCAAAAACCTAGTGATGTGACACGTCTCTCTCTCTCTCCCTCCCTTGTGAGTCTTCTAGTCTCACCTCTCTCTCTCTCTTACACATCTCTCACTCTCACATCTCTCTCTAGGTCGACCCTCGCTCCCTCTTCTTTCTTGTATATCTCATTTAACACACACTGGTTCATGAATAACTAGAGGTGAATTTTCATTATCTTTTTTATCAAAAAATAAAAATGTTAATTTAAGCATCGAAAAGTCTTCGGCCTCAGCCGAAGACCCTCTAATCTTGTTTTTATTTTGCAGGAACTTCATCATTGCCGTATAAGAGGTCCTTCACTACTTAGTCATCAAGAAAATCACTGGATAGCAAATTCTTGGACTTGAAAACGCTCCAACAAATTTTAACCCAATTTTAATTTATTTCTTTAAATTTTTACTTTTGACAATTACATCTCTAAGTTTTCATTTAGTTCTAAATAGGTTTTTTCCATCAGTTTACCATCTAATTTAGCAACGATATGCCACATCATGCTAACCAATGATAACTCCTGTTTGAAATGACATATGCTAATTGTACGTGACACTTGACACAACTATTTTAAATTGCCAATATACCCTAAAATAGATGACCAACCACCACTAACTCATGAGGGTGGCTTACCCCCTTCGCCAAAAGACTTGTCAAACAAGAACAATGTGAGGTTAATTGATTGTTTATCATGACATGCTAATTAACATCACCCCGGCGTGATGCATGCCCGGCTGATGTGATATTTTAAAATAATAAAATATAATATTTTATTATTATAATTATTAAAAAAAAGAAAAAAAAAGTTAGGCATGCATGAGTGTTCATGTACGCCGACGTATTCTGTATCATTACCCATTAATTAGATAGTAATTTGGTAAAGGAACTTATTTGAAAAAAAAAAAAAAAAAAAAAACTAAGTACTAAAATTGATTTTTTTTTCTTTTAATTATTGGTAGTTCAAGTAATTGACAAGCTATTTAGCATTAATCAAATCTTTATAAAATATTAATAAAAAGAGAATGCAATTTCTTGGTCAATTATTCAAATTTTTAAATGTCTGCAATCTGCAAAAGACTCGGCAACTCGAGTACGTCAATTCTTCAATTATGCTTAATCTGAAAATGATTAACAAATAATGTAATAGAAGAATGGGTTACTTTACATCATTGGACAGTATCAGTAGCACTGCTAGCTTTTGCTTTTCTTGACTCTTCATCCAGCCATAAGAAAATGAAAAAAAAAAAAATTAGAAATAAAGATTGTGGATCATAATTGTGCTGCCACATTAATTAGGCCAATCGTCAACGCAACTAATTAAGTAACTGAAAACCAGGAAAATAAAAAATAAAAAATAAAAAGAGAAAGAAAAGCTTACTGCCAGTTGTGCAGCCAAATCACAATTATGTTCCTTCCAATATTAACGAGCTAAATAAGCTTAGTAAAATAATAATACGCCTGAAATTACGTGATTATTGGAAGATGATTTTGTGGAATTTTGTTAGCAAATTAAAAGACAGGAGGAATGCTAAGTTTACAACAAATTTTATAAAAAAACTTTTACAAACTGATGTGGCACAACATGATTGGATATAAGATAAGTTCGCTTAGTAAAATAATTATACGCGTGATTATTGGAAGATGATTTTGTGGGAATTTTGTTAGCAAAAGACAGGAGGAATGTTAGGTTTACAAACAAATTTTACAGAAAAATTATGTGGCACAACGTGATTGGATATAAGATAAGTTCAAATTTTAAAAAACCTAATAATGTTGTATTACATCAATTCGTAAAATTTTTTCTGTAAAATTTGTTTGTAAGTCTATCACTCCTGAACGGACAGAGTCACTCCCTTCTATTTCACGGGAGTAAAAATTGGGATTCGAATATGCTTAGTATAAAGTTAACTGATTCCATTTTACTATTTCATCTCGATACTTTTAAGAAGTTGAGGAGATAAAATTTAATATATATATATAAAAGAATAAGAAATAAAATTTAAAATAATTAGAAGAAATTTAAAGATCCGGCTTATGCTGTAGTTTTAGTAAAACAAAATGGAGGGTTCGGATTTAACCAAATTTTCTTTAAACCAAAGTTATGATAATATGATATCGTGTTTTTTAGTGGAGCAAGACGTTATAAATAATGACCTCTTCCTCACTTCCCTCATATCCCAAGCACACCATTTCTGCTTCTTTAGGAGATCCAAGACTCTCTCTCTCTCTCTGAATCATAGTCTTTATAGGACGATCGTTTAATTTCTGCTTCTTCTTCTTCTTCTTGTTCGCCTTTAGCTCTGTCTCTTTAGTGTATGCATTTAATATGAATTCTTGCATGTGAAAAAGAAGGCAGAGGAGGCAGAGAGTCACTGTTCTCTCTGGTGCTGTACAGGCAAGGTAATATTTACTTTCTCAATGATTCCATATAAACTTTGTTACTATTTGGGTTTTTTTTTTTTTTTTTTTCTTCGCTTTCTTAAAGTGGTATTCTATTCTTCAAGTGGGATGGATGAAAAATCTGCCCTGTTTTTTTTCTGTGAATCAGAAAATTGTCCTCCAAACATAAAATACAGAAAATGTTCTTGGGCTTGCGCTTTGAAAACTCCATTTTTTGTTTAGGTGTCAAATCGTAAACATAATTATACACATAGATTTACTCACAACTACCAATATTAAAATCTTTATAGTACGCGTTTCACCTCTACTAGTCATATTGATTATGAAGCACTAAGAGAGACTTCAAAACAAAAACTCTCTGACGTTCTAATTTTTCTTCTCATTTCTATTACGTTTCTTTTTTCCCTTTTTTTACTTTAATATTTGAAGATGAAGAATTGCTCTGTTTCTGGATGGGATGTAGCCTATGTAGGTAGTTCTTGAAGAAAATTGTACGTCTTTAATCTTTCTTCAAGAGAATCCTGGGTTTTCATTCTATTTCCCCTTTTCCCCTTGCTTTCTGTCTGATTGAAACTTCTGTTCCAAACTTTAAGGGTTCCTGATAGATGACTATCTGAAATATTTCGCATATCATATTTACGATGCTAGTCCCCACCAGAAAATAAACAAATGAAAAGTACTGGAATTAGTGGAGAGTTTTATTTTTATTTATTAATATCGTATTCTCAGGTCAGAATATTTTCTTTTTAATTTTATTTATTTAAGTACAACTTTCATGTAAATTTGCTGAAATGGGGTTTTGTCTTCTTGGCTGGAGCCTGCCTTAAAGTCCTCTGGTTTTCAATCACTATTCCCTGTCTGTTTGCAGCTTTTCCTGCATGGTTGGACCTTCCATTGAATCAGATTTCTTTCCATCAACCCTTTTCTTTAACATCTTTTTTTTTTCTGGGCCTTTTCTTTTAAGTCTATCTGCAATGAAAATTATACTGGTATATCTTACTTATGGAAGAGCACTGAAACGGCTCTTTCTTATGAATATTTTGTATTTGAATTATTTATTAATGAGAAAACAAAATACAGTGAACAAAAATTGTAACACTCTCACCCTCACGAGAAGCAACCAGAACAGTTTGACCCAATCGATGCTTTGAACTTAGAAGTTCTCTGAGACCCTTTTCTCTGCCACGTGTTCCCTGATTTCTTCTACAATTAATATTTTATCTGGAATTTATGATATAGGTTGATAACTACAGGGATCACTTTATTGACTCATGGACTTCCCATGCTCTCATCATGGTCAATTTATCACGCTTCTGTCACACCCTGTTTCCTGTCGTGACCTGTTTCTTTCCTTCTTTCTTATTCATATGGCCCGCCCTCAAATTTGAAACCGGTTTGCTTCCCCGTAGAGGTATTTACAGCTCCACAAAACTCTGGTCCCTCCTTTTGTCTTCTTCTTTGTTTGGTTTATTGTCACTGCCACAGCTCACGAGTCCAATAGTTCTAGTTCAGCTCGGCTGAGTCAACTCACTCACTGACCAACTCTTCTGGGTCACATGCTCTTGCTTTTGCGATATATATATTATACATATGGATGGGACACCTTAATTTTTTATTTTATTTTTTAATCCTTCAGCATCTATTTTTTAAAAATTTATTCTTTTTATTAGATAAATATTATTCCAACATGATATTCTAGTATATGTTTGTTAAAATATTAATTAAATAATTAAATTTAATATATTTTGGCTTTCAGGATAAAGGAAACAAAGTTCAAGAGGTTGTGAGAGTACTGAGAAGGAAGAATTATGGCCAAGGAACAACTGCAGGTGCTTAATGCCCTTGATGTTGCTAAGACTCAATGGTACCATTTCACAGCAATAGTGATTGCAGGCATGGGGTTTTTCACTGATGCCTATGATCTCTTTTGCATCTCTCTTGTGACCAAACTGTTAGGCCGTTTGTACTACTATGAGGAAGGCTCTCCTAATCCGGGCTCTCTCCCTTCAAATATCTCGGCTGCTGTCAATGGCGTTGCCTTTTGCGGCACCCTTTCAGGCCAGCTCTTCTTTGGCTGGCTTGGAGACAAAATGGGCCGGAAACGCGTGTATGGGATGACCCTCATGCTCATGGTTCTTTGCTCAATTGCATGTGGCCTTTCATTTGGCCAGAATGCCAATGCTGTCATGGCAACATTATGCTTCTTCAGGTTTTGGCTTGGCTTTGGCATTGGCGGTGACTACCCGCTGTCTGCCACAATCATGTCTGAGTATGCCAACAAGAAGACTCGTGGAGCCTTCATTGCTGCGGTGTTTGCAATGCAAGGTTTCGGAATTCTAGCTGGTGGAATGGTTGCTATTATAGTCTCAGCAGCATTCAAGTCCAAATACCCTGTCGCGGCTTATAAATTTGATCCAAGTGGGTCCACTCCTGCAGAAGCTGATTATGTTTGGCGTATAATTGTGATGTTTGGTGCAATCCCAGCTCTGCTTACTTACTACTGGCGCATGAAAATGCCAGAAACTGCTCGATACACTGCCTTGGTTGCCAAGAATGCTAAGCAGGCAGCTGCGGATATGTCCAAAGTTCTGCAGGTTGAATTGGAAGCTGAACAGGAGAAAGTGGAGAACAGAGAACGGGGAAATGATTTCGGTTTGTTCTCAATGCAGTTTGTTCGCCGACATGGGCTTCACTTGATTGGAACCACAACTACATGGTTCTTGTTGGATATTGCCTTCTACAGCCAGAATTTGTTTCAGAAGGACATTTTCACTGCCATTGGTTGGATTCCTAAGGCAAAAGAAATGAGTGCACTTGAGGAGGTTTTCAGAATTGCCAGGGCACAAACTCTTATAGCCCTTTGTAGCACTGTGCCAGGGTATTGGTTTACCGTTGCATTTATTGATAAGATCGGGAGGTTTACAATTCAATTGATGGGGTTTTTCTTCATGACTGTCTTCATGTTTGCCTTGGCCATTCCTTACCATCATTGGACCTTAGAAGCCAATCGAATTGGGTTTGTTGTGATCTACTCCCTCACGTTTTTCTTCGCCAATTTCGGTCCAAACGCCACTACGTTCGTCGTGCCGGCCGAGATTTTCCCGGCAAGGCTAAGGTCAACATGTCATGGTATATCAGCTGCAGCTGGTAAGGCTGGGGCAATTGTTGGGGCATTTGGCTTTCAGTATGCAGAAAAGGGTATTGGAGTGAAAAGTACACTTATAATTCTGGGTGTTGTCAATTTCCTTGGAATAGTGTTTACTTTCTTGGTGCCTGAATCAAAGGGAAGATCACTGGAGGAAATGACTGGTGAAGGTGAGGAAGAAAATGGGGGTGCAACAGAGTCAAGGCAAAAGGCTGCTCATGACCTTAGAACCGTTCCGGTTTAACTAGGCCTTCCCTTTATCCAATGTATTTGTATTG
Organism: Corylus avellana; assembly: GCF_965113065.1. Taxonomy (NCBI): domain Eukaryota; kingdom Viridiplantae; phylum Streptophyta; class Magnoliopsida; order Fagales; family Betulaceae; genus Corylus; species Corylus avellana. The sequence goes on from NC_142493.1 coordinate 25,438,485, forward strand.
TCCAGTCGAATTCGTGAAAGTTGCTTTAGAGGGTACTTTATGTGCATTGAGTAATGCTAGTCTTCACATCTATTTTACACAGACTGACATCGCATGTTTTAAGTGACTTTTTGAAAGCTACTTAAAACACGTCATGTCATTCTGTGTGAAATAGGTGTAAAAAATAGTATTATTCATCCAATGAAAAACTCTTTTACTTCACGTATCCTAAAAATTAATAAATGCTTTCCTTACTGCTTGCTTTGAGAACTAATAGTCTTTTTTGTATGATGAGAGGGTATGTTGTAATTAGAATTATAAAGAAAGTGTAGTGGTTTTTCCTTTTCTGACTTTTATTTAAAAGTACCACCCCCTTTCTTTCCCCTCCATTCCCCATCGTGTAGTTAGCAACCAACAAGAGCTAATGTAATCTATTATCTATTGCTATTTGTTGTGTGAATGCAAAATAATATCTAGTTGGACTCTTTTCAGTGATTGCTTCAAAGTATGAGATTCTTAACACTAAATTCTGCATATCTCCAAAGCAAAAACTATTGTGTTGGCGAAATTTTTATGATTGTGATAGTGATTGATTATCTCATTATTGAAGAAAATCCAGCTCATTAGACAATAACATCTACAACTTCCAGAACTTGTTTACATACACTCGAGTCTAGAGGCTTGTAATGAACTTTAGGGGGGTGCTTTTATTACCTGTTGAAGCAATTTCTTGAGGAAATTTTGGTTGAAGTTGAATAAGAATAAGTATATTATGTCTTTCAACACCCATCTTAAGCCATTGTGATCTTTTCCTTTGCATTCAGCCTATGGTGGGAGTGGATCGAATAAGCATTTTATTCTTCTTTCTGTTCTTCTTGTATACAACAATGATGAGTTTAAGTTCTCTAAAAGACATCAAAGAAATTCAAGGCTACAGCCTACACACTTCTCAACTTCTGCCTTTTCTTTTGTCACCATGATTACTTTATAGCCCTTTGATCTCTTTGTGGTCCTTCTGCTGTTTTCCGGTCCTCCATAAGATTCCCCTTGGCTTTTTGCATGTGAATGTTTGTGGTTTATTGTATTGACATAGACGATGTACCCATAAAAATGTCTCGAATCCTTCCACGGATGCTACGGGCAAGTGCACATACAAGTGTCGGTCATTTTTGTGGAAAAGAATGATTGGTGGTTGGCTTGGCTCAATCCAAAAAGAAAATCCTGGTAAAGGTGCTGCGTGGTCTGGCTCATGGTTAGACACGTTATAGGTTGTGGATATTAAAACTTGGGCATGTGCATGCTTTACGGGGGGGGGGGGAGGGGGGGGTTGAGATCATGTCCAATATTTAGAGTATTAAACTATAATTTGTCTCCAAGAGGTAGCTTAATCGGCTGGGACCACACTTAATGAAGTGGAGGTCACTGGTTCGAATTCTCCTCCCCTTTCTTGTGCGGACATATAAAAAAAAAAAAAAAAAAAAACTATAATTTGGGCATGTTCATTTCTAATGAATGGCCATAAACTATCGTGCTACATTTTTCCCTTATTCAATTTGATAAGTCTACGATACAATACAAACAACGTTGTTTATAAGAAAAATGAGGCAGGTGGACTGTGAATTGTGATGTTTCAATATCCACCCAATTAGGCCTGGAGTAGAGGAAACCCATTGAAGCCACACGTCTAGGCTAAAAAACATCAACCACTTGGGCTCGGTAGCTCGGCCTACTCTTGGACTAAGAAGCAAGGAAGAGTGCATAGCAGAGGATCGCAACTTCTGCCACTCGGCTTATTGTCCTTAAATTACCAATAAGCAATTAAATAACGTGACCTCAAGGAGTAGCTTAATCGGCTGTAGACCACGCCTAATAAAGTGAAGGTTACTTGTTCAAATCTCTCATCCCCTTCCCTTGTATGGACATGTAAAAAAAAAAAATTAGATAACGTCTATAATGTAGCCAAAAGATGCTTGAAACTACTTGACACTCATTAACGAGTGTAGGAGGCAAGGATGCAATGCAGCTACCCTTCCAAGGACATTACCCCACTAAGGACACTAATCAAACGCCTTGCCAAAATAGGGTCTTGACCAATGGCTGAGCGACATGTGGCCTAAGTCATACAAGATGAAAAATCTTCGGCTTATATAAAGACAACTATTTTTCAGTTATAACTCATTCCTCACTTTACTCTATGTTTTTTTCCCTTATCTCATAACCCTTCACTCACTTAGGCATCGAAGATATTTCCCGCCAATATACGTGATAAGCCTTCATGTTTGTTCTTATCTTCTTTTGCAAGGCAATCAACTGTGTTACTTACATGAGTTACAACATCATCAGAGTGAATACAATATAAGTAATCAAATTCTTACACATAAATGATAAATATTCTAATTAGGTAAATCTATCCAACCTAATATAAAAGTTGTATGTTTTAACAATTTCCCGGTACCATCTGAAGAAGTCTACTAGTACTTTGGATTTTGGATTTGGCAATTTGTCTAACCCATGCTCACAAGGGAACCGTTCAAATGAATTTAGTTATACTTTAGGAATATTTTTGTTTTTTCACTTTTTGAAGGAAGAAAAATACCCTTGCACTACAAAAATGGAGTAAATTTTTAACTATAAGTTTTTGACGTGTCAATACTATTGACACGTCAAAAACCCCTTTTGATGTGCGTCTTTTGATGTTTCTCAACGGTTAAAACGGGGGTGTCAAAAATTTCAGGTTTTTGACATGTCTACAGTGCTACACCAAAAAAAAAATTTTGACGTGGCAGTGTCACCACGTCAGAATTTTTTGACGTGGCAACACTACCACGTCAAACAATGTTGTTGACGTGTTGCCACGTCAAAAATTTTGGCCATCTTTTTTTTTTTTCAATTAAAAAATTTATTAATTTAAATTATTTTTCAATTAAAATAATAATTTTAAAAAAAAATTATTTTCACCCCACCGTGTTTCTCCCCCAGCTCTCTCCCCCTCTTCTTTTCTTCATTTTCTCACTCTCTCTCTTCTTTCCTCCATTTTCAAAAACTCAAACCCAAAAAATCAAAAACCAAATCAAAAAATCAACCTGAAAAATCAAAAACCCAAACGTGAAACTCAAAAAATCTTCAAAAACCCAAAAAATCTTCTTATCTTCTATTCTTTTTCTCCTCTTCTCCTTTTTTTTTTTTTTTTTTTTTTTTTTTTCAGATATGCTTCTCTTCTCCTTTTCTTTTTCTTCTTCTTCCTCTTCTTTTTCTCCTTTTTCTTCTTCCCTCTAGAGGGAGCTGGCCGGCTGCATCTACTGCATAGAGAAGAGGCTAGGGAGATTGAGAGAGGAGAGAGAGAGCTAAGTCTGGAAATGAAAGAAAAAAGACCAAAGAAGTTGAATATATAAAAGAAGATAGGGAAAAAGAGGGAAAAAATTAAAAATTCCGCTCCTTTTTTTTTTTTAGTAACGTGCCAACATTTAACACGTCAGAAATTTCTGACGTACTATAATTAGCACGTCAGAAAAAATGTTTTTTTTTTTTTTTCCTATATTACTGCCTGGAGAATAAAAAATTTTTTTAGTAGAAATAATTCTGACGTGCTGGTTTTAGCACGTCAGAAATTTCTGATGTGCTAAAACTTGCACGTCAGAAATAAACCAAATTTTTTTAAAAAAAAAAAATTGGAACAAAAATAATTTCTGACGTGCTAGTTTTGACACGTCAAAAACTATATATATATAATACCTAATTATAATTATAATTAATTGTAATTTTTGACGTGTTACTTAGATACGTCAAAAAATTTTGACATGTCATCCTAACACTCAAAATTTTTTTTGAAAGAAGTTGCATCTACTTATTTTTAGAGTGAAATAAACATGCTCTAGACGATCTTCTAACTGCACACAACTTAGCCTTAGTTATTATATATGAGATCGATCATCTAATTCCGACTCTTATATCATGATAAGATGGCTCTTTTATGTCACTTTAATCAGAACCTTTCACTTTATCATCACATTACCACTTTGCAAAACCTTCGTTTTTTTTTTTTTTTCCTGCTAATTCTTTGCGAATACATCATGGTAATCTGTTCTTGATTAGATAGGAAGGAATCCAAGTTTTTCCTTTCGGTGATTTCTCATCAACAAAGCAGAACAAAAGATTTTTCTCACGCCCATATATAAATAGCTTGATTTCTTGGCGGCTCATTTTGGATGTTTCATTGGGCTATACATCCTAAATCTTGATGCTTTTAAGTTAATTATTGGAGGGATCCGTTGATTAAATAAATTCTATGCCTTTATTAATTTTTCTAACGAATCTACTCAAATTTTGGTGGACATTGACAATCGTCTTGATGGATACCGTAGACATGACTGAAAATTCGAAGAACCCCACGTACAGCTGAGCCAGAGTTATGTCGAATAAAAGTGTTGTCCATTGAATCTGGGTATTTTCTGCCAAAGTTTGAATTAATTAAGCCATAATGCTTACGAACTCGTGACAAAGCGGGCCCAATTCCCTACGTTAGAACGGTTCTAGCCTACAGAAAACTTCGGGATATGTTAGATATGTTTTGGGGGTCAAATATGATTTATTGAGAGGATAATTCATAATTTAAGAATTTTTTTAATTTGCAACATAAATTTGCGGAAATTTGGGGGCTTGGGTTGGGGTGCCATGGCCCAATGGCCCCAATAAACTGTCACCAACCTATAACAACATAACAGCAATAAAAATGGTCCAACTATTTAATCCCAGGAAAGTCTTTCACAAAACATATATATATATATATATAACGTTGACAAAGCCTGTTAGCACAATTTTCTATGAACTGCCTCTGGAGAACCAAGCCCATATCTGTGAGGAATAGAATTCTCTCCATTTCATTTGAAATAGAGAGTATGTCACTATTTATTTAGTGTAAAATGAGGAGTAATATTATAAATATTAGTATTCAATTTTAGTGTTAAGACAATATTACCCTTCATTTTACAAATGCTATATTTACTGTTACTCTGAACTATTTACTTTTTCATGTGTCAGTAAAAATTGTTATTAATATTTAAAGGGGTTAATTTATATATAATATATATCAATAGAGAGAAAACCACACATGATTTATAAAGGAAATTCTTATTTTTGGACTGAGTATTGATGGTTTGTGAAGCTACTAGGCCGACTCAGGCTGCCTCTAATCAGAAAAGGCCTGTTTGTAAGTTGAGCCCAAAATTGAAACAAAGGGTAGCGATGAAGCCCAATTTCACTCCATTTTATATATATATATATATATATATGATTTTGTTTTGGTACGTAATAATATTTGTCATACTATAGACATTGAATAGCAGAGATTTGACCCACCACCAACAGTTGCACATGTAGTGAAGTCCCCGACAAATATGGTTGGGGAACCCTACACAAGCACATGAGCAACAACGTAACCAGCAGACCAGCCGCCTCGAACAACCTTAATCTTTAACGCCATGTGGCCTGTGGGCCTACCCTCCCAATTCTAAAATTCCGTTTCCAAGTTGATCAGATCTCTCTGCATAATGTTTCAGCCGTCACAAAGCAACGTCTCATCTTAATTCGTAGCTGCTGACGCTTTCTAACCAATAATAATAATAATAATAATAATATCTTAGAAACTTAACCAATAATGAGATATAGAGACCTGTGTTCTAAGCGAAAATGACGACATGCAAATGGTGAAAGTTTCCATTGATAAGAAATGAATGAGGGTGGATATATGCTCCTTTCAGCGGTTGATTGAGCCATCAATTTCTAATTCTATTTGATTAGTGAAATAAATAATCCTATCCGTTGGAACTAATTGCTCATATTCTCTCAATCATAGAGAGTAACAATGAAATATTAGGGGTTCGCCGAGGAAACAGAGCAGAATGAAGCTCCGTTGGGTATTTTGGAGTCTTTCAAAATATATCCGTACAAAGATTTTTTTATAAGTATATTATGTTGTAACCTTAAATCATGAATAGTGAAATATAGTTGCACTCTTCTATGGATATAGGCACCTTGTCAAATCGCATAAATCTGTGTCTCTCTTTTCGATTTCATATTATTTATCATTATTGTGCATAGGAACAACACTATCGATAATCATTAATTTATTTAGTAGTCATTTTAATCATTTCGAGCCACAAAAGAAAACAAATGAATAATTAAGGTTCAGCAGTTGGGTTAGGTCTTTATAGGTGCTGCCAAGAGTCAGTTTGTAGCTTCATTATTCATGACATGGCCAGTGACCCCATTTTAATAGATTGAGTCGAATAAAATTTCTCTAACCTAGTTCATTGTTGATAAAAGATTGATTTATATATAACACAGCTGTTCTATTAAATTTAAATAATCGTCAGCATAACCTTTAGGCTTTAGTTATACATATGAAACTTTGGCTTTACTCTAAAATTATATTAGAGAAAGTAACACTTGGTCTAATAAGAGAGCATGGGCTATGACCCCTCTAGCAAGTCTCAATAATATGATTATGGTCTCCAAATTAATATTAAACATTTTCCTTCTTTGCCAGACAGTTTTGTCTCTGTGCCAATCCAAACACGTATCGAACACGTTAAAAAGACACCTGGGCCACGTTCATTTCAAACACAGTTTTGGCAGAGTACTGGTCGAAATTATGGATTTCTTTTTAGTCATTGTTCCGGTTTGTTTATTGAAACGGAATATATCAATACTATAATTCTATCCTTTCATATATATATATATATGTAAAATAATAATAATTTAATATGCGTTTTTAAACCAAATCGCAATTTTAGAATGTTTGTGATTGCGATTTTAAAAACGAAAATTTTAAAATCGTGAAAAAAATTCGCGATTTCTATAAGCTGACTAAGGGGTGCTTATTTGAAAAAATGCGAATTTAAATCAAAATCACGATTTTGCTTAAAACAATATTTGACACAATATTTACTTATTTGGCCATGAAACCACAATTATATGCTAATGTTATCCAAACACTCAATTGATAAAATAAATACTTCATAACATGTTTTACTAAACGCTTATGCGATTTTAAAAACTCAATTTTTAAAATCACACTTATTAAAATCGCACTTCCAAACGGGTCCTAACTAGGGCTATTAAGAGAGCAAGCCGCTCGCGAGCGAGCTTAGGCTCGGCTCGCATAAGCTTGGCTCGTACTTGACTTGAATATTAAATGAAGCGTTTTATGAACACGAATTCTGGCTCGAATATTAAATGAAGCTAGCTTGGCTCGACTCGGTTAAGCTCGTGAGCAGCTTGTATAAGGCTCAAATTGGTAGTTATTCACATAATTCCTCATATTAATATTAAAAATTGATGATTTTTTTTTTTTTTTTCTAATAGCATGCATATCCTTTCTCTTCGAAACCAAATGTCTTGCTGTATTGACTCGAGCTCCATACTCTGCTAGCCAGACTAAGCAAATGTTCATATACAAGCTGGCTTCTTGAACCGTTTAAGAATACTTGAAGTTTAAATTTATACTAAAAATAAATTAATAAATTAAACAAATTAAATTAAATATAAGAGCCAGCTCGTGAACTAGCTCGGCTCGGCTTGACTTATTATGAACTAGAGCTCGAACTCGATTTTTTGGCTTGTCCTTAAGCTCGGCTCGAGCTCGAGCTCGAGTAAAATTTAAACAAGCTGAGCCCAAATAAGGGAAGCTTACTCAAGCTTGGCTCGTTTACACCCATAGTCCTAAGTAATGAAATTAATTATTATAATGGTGACTATCTGTGATGAATGGACTCGGCCGCGTCACTATAGAGTGTAGTCCTTTCAACATATATTTTCATATCTCTTATTAAAGTAAAATTTTAGAGTAAGTGATAATTTATTAGAATATTAAAACATTGACAATGAGATCAAATCTTCTTTTTTTTTTTTTTTTTAATTAAGGGATGGAATTGATATTTGTTCTTTTTAATGTTGCTAAATAATCCAATTAATATATGAGATATTTTATTTTATTATTATTATTTTACATGTTTACACAAAGAAAGGATGAGGGAGAAATCGAACCAATAATTTTCACTTTATAAAACGTAATTCACAACTGATTAAACTACCTCGAAGACGCGTAATTCACAACTGATTAAACTATTTTCGAAGATTATATTGGCTACCCCACGAATACCATATTTTAATCTTCTTGAAACTCAAAAGAAGACTCAAATTTGCGTCAAATTTGGTGCAAAATACATTATAGAAGGAATCCCTTTTTTCGAAAGAAAAAAGTCATGGGCGTTAAAGTTGGGTTAGAAAAGACTAAAAACAAAAGGTAGAAAAAGTGTTAGCGAGCATCGTTTTTGGTCAACAATGAATAGTAAAAAGATAGCACGTGTAAGAACATTAGAGCTCCGTGGAGCGTGATGAGTGCCAGCACATGCGGAACAGATTCGACCACCTCTTTTTGATAACCAAACACTCATCCAGTGGTCCGCCGTTTATGTTCCTTTGAGATCAATTATAAGTACGGTTACGTCGCTTACATATAAAAATAACATTAAATAAGTACGGTTGGGCATATATACATACACCAAATTCCCATGAAAAATAAAAGATTTTAATATGTATGTAGTTTTTTTTTTTCTTTTAATTAATTACATTTTTAGTATCTAAGCTTACACATTTTTTTATTTTTTCACATTAGGTTTAAGTCATGTTACAAATAGTATCTGACTTATGGGAAAAAGATTAAGTACTTCTGTTAGGTTCCATCACATGTGTTATTACAGACAAATGTCACGTATCTTAAAAAAATAAAATTAAAAAACTAAACCCTAAAAAAAAAATTTAAATTGAGGTGGTCGGGCCACTCTCAAAGGCCTTAGGGTTGGCCAAGCCACACCCAAAGGTCATGGGGGTGGTTGAACCACCCCCTTTTTGGCCATTGGGGGTGGTTCGTAGCCAAAATTGGGTGGCTGAACCACACCATAATTTTCAAGTTTTTTTTTTTTATCTTTAGGGTTTAATTTTTATTTTTTATTTTTTTGGACGCATAGCATTTATATGTGACAACACGTGGCATTCTGTTAGTTTGGGCTAACGGGGATATTAAGTTGGACTTTTTCTGTAAGTCAAGTACCATTGTGATAGGATTTAAACTACATGTGGAAAAAAATAAAAATGTACAAATTTAGGTACTAAAAAAGTAATTAACCTTTTTTTTTTTTTTTTTATACAGGTTGAGGTTTTTTTTTTTTTTTTTTGACCTATGAAATTATATTCTCAATTAGGTCTTGGACCATAAACACACCGTTACACACTTACATACGTCTGGCACGTTATATTGAGACAAAATTAGAGGACTCGCATAGACTGGAGGAGATGAGCGATAGAGAATATGGAAGAGAAAAGATTTAAAAATCAAAGCATTTTGCTACAGTAGTTTTAACTATATATATATATATATATATATGTCTTGTACATTTTCTGAACATAATAATGTGTTCAAGGGTAATTTTGTTTTTTTTTTTTTGTAAGTATTAACGGCAAAAATTGATAGAAGAGTTCAAATTGACTGCAATTAAGAAGTTTTGAAATTTATAACACATGTCAAAACGGATGATAATTTAAGAATTTAAAGTAAAGTTAAAAATCAAAACATTTTGCTACAGTGTATATATATATATATATATATATCTTGTACATTTTCTGAACATAATAACGGAAAAACAAGTCTCATTAAAGAGGATCCGTTGAAGCTATTACTCAATAAGGAGAGAGATGTGAATTTGGTGGGATGTAGTTAATTGGTCATATCTACTACTGTTTCTAGTAGTTAACGAAACACTGATTGAATAACCAGAGGGATTTATCAACAAACAAACAAACAACAACCATAGGTAACTCCGAAACTTTTCATTACATATCATACATGACATACAGCTTATCACCATGCATGATCCTCTCCCACCTTCACTGCCAAAAAACCAGAACACCAAACTGATGGGGAAGATCCGGAAGAGCAAATCCAAATCTACTCAAAAAACCTCTCTCTCTCCCTCTCTCTATTTGGCAATATCTTCTTGGCGCTTTATAAACTCATACTCCAGCGCATTACAACGAAAGAAAAAAGAAAAAAAAAAAAAAAAAAAAAAAAAAAGAGGAAAAATTCGCTTCCAGAAAAATATGTACAAGAGCTTCGGGCACATGTACAACAGCGCTGTAGCGCACACCTTTACAAAACCCTATTATATCTAAATGCAGCACAATATATTTTGCTTCGTTTATGATAATTTCTTCTTTCTCAAGTAAGAGACCCTCCTCCACTTGTTATCCAGGGGTGTCCTGTATCAAACAAACCCAATCATCTATCAGTGAACAACCACGTCATAATTAATTTTGCTTAATACCTAAACTAGAATAGGATCTTTTAGCGGCTCTTAATTCTGCTAGGAAGAGATTAGCCTGTTTGGCTGCTGAGAAAACAATAAGGAAATTTTCTCGGCAACCAAACAGACGATAAAAGCCAAGAACTGAGAGGCATGGATGGACTTACTTAGAGCCTGCTTCGCCGAGAACCTTCTAGAAACGTCCTTGCATAGCAACCGTCTGAGTAGATCTTTAGCCGCCGGCGACACCGACTGGAAAACTCTAGCCGGAAACCTCAGATTGGCCCTGAGCACAGCCTCGAAAATCTCCACTGCCGAGTCGCCGTAGAACGGCGGGAACCCGGCGAGCATAATGTACAAAACGACGCCTGCGCTCCACACGTCGATCTTCTCGCAGTAGTCCCTCCCGGCGAGGACCTCCGGCGCCACGTAGTAGGGCGTGCCAACGACGCCGCTCATCCGCTCGCCGTCCTTGAAAATCTCGGCCGATCCGAAATCGGCGAGCTTGAGGCAGTTGCGCTCGTCGAAGAGAATGTTATCGGGCTTGATGTCGCGATGAGCCACGCCAAGACGGTGGCAGTGGGCCAGGGCCTGGAAGAGCTGGTCCATGACCGAGGCGGCCTCGGGCTCGGACATGACTTGGCGGGTCACGATCCGGTGGTGGAGGTCCGAAGCAGAGCACAAATCGAGGACCATGTAGAGGTGGGTCTCGTCCTCGTAGAGGCCATGGAGGCCGATGACGTAGGGTTGTGGAGCCAGGAGCTTAAGGATCTTAGGCTCCGTTAACAGGCACTGTGCGTCCAGCGAGTCCCCCAGGGTGAGTTTCTTGTCGATGGACTTTACGGCGTAGGTGTAACCGTCTTCGAGCGACAGGCACCGGAAAACGACGCCGAATCGTCCCCGGCCGAGCTCTTCGCAGATCTGGTAGTTTTTGTTAAGTTCTTCGCTCATTACTTTTCGGGTGGGGGTTGTGTGAGAGGGAGAGTGGGTCTTGATTAGGGGGTTGTGGGTTTTAAATAGAGCGATAAAATGGTTTCGGAATGTTTTGGGGGAATATTCGTGGGTAGAGGAATGAGCGAATGCATGATGACCACGTGGTGGGATCCAACGGCCGGATATGCTGTAACTGTTTGAGCCGTGGGATCAGGGAACAGGCATGGAGTTTGAGACAATCACGAGAGTGCCCCTGGAGAACGTGGAGCCCGTACAGGTGAGAGTCCTTCCTGCGGTGGAACAGTGTCGTACAGAGGAAGGGTTGATTATTTGCCCAACTTCGTGTCAATAATTATCATCCATGCCACTGATACTCGTACTCGTACTATTTTGTTTTGTCGTCGAGTGATGAATTTTTGTTTTGTAAATAGCCTGCCGTACCTTTACCCACCTATTATATCAATTGATTCCAGTTGGATAAGGCTTGGGATTCAAACTTCAAAGCTTTACTTGATTATTAGTGGGGAAAAAATTTCCAATTATTTGCTCAGGTTGTGAAAAAGTTATTAGTAACCAAATAAGGATTTTTTTTCTTTCTTTTAATTTCTTTTTCTATCCCATGGGGAGGAGGAAAAGGATAATTATAAGAAAATAAAAAATAAAAGTGATAAAGTCATTCTAAAAATAGTCAAGAATAAGTCAAATAAATGATCTGACCCATCAAATAAATTGATACAACAATAAAAGCAGTTAAATATGGCAACGTTCCATAAATGGAATAAAACCCAAAAGGGTTATCAACATGACTATGAGTGTTCTGTAGAATAAACCAAACCCAACCATCAATAGTCGACATAGAGGAAAAACTTTGTCAAAAATATAAAAGGAGGCTAATACAAATAAACTAGGAAAAAAAAAAAACACAACAAAAAGAAAAGTACAAGAAAAATGAAAAAAACAGTAAATAAAATCACAACTTAGCAGCATTGGCGGAAGGCGGATGAGGACAGAAGCATGTAAGCCACTTGACGGTGCATGGTGAAAAAGCGCAGGAAGTAGGTGCCGGGGGGGCAGGAAACCATCATAGTTGACTGGTGACAACGGTGGTAGGCAATGAATGGCAGTGCGAGCGGCTCAAGGAAGCCAAAGCATCGGCGCGTGTAAGATTTACTCTCAGATTCATTAGACGACAGGAGAGCTGATGGTGACTAGAAGCAGGGAGTGTTAGGATCATATATAGACTATATAGTGGAGTGGCGTGTTTGAGGGTGTGGCTTCCTAAAGTTGACATATATGATTTTAAAAAAATCAAATCAAAAAGGAAAATGCTATTTCTCTATCTCTAGTCAATTTTTTTATATAAAATTAACTATTAAATCTCTAAGAGCATTCCCAATGGAAGAGCCATATTTTTATGTAAAATGACTCTTCAAAACTCACTTTTATCTAGTTTAGCTAAGCCATTTTTAAGTGTCTACACATCCGATTAGCTATATTTCTAAAAAATAGGCGGGAAAAGATTTGGAAAAAAGATAAAGCAGGAGAGAGAAACACTAAAAAATAAAATGGCTCCCTTAAAAAGTGCTGCTACATTTAACTTTTTTTTTAGCTCTTCTAATCAAATATCTATTTTACATATATTTTTGGCTCATCCAATGTGGAAGGTTTTTTGAACATTTAAAGAGCTATTCTAGATAAAAGTAACATTTGGCTCTTTCATTGGGAATGCTCTAAGACTTATGTTCAAAAATAAATTCAATATTTTTAGTATCCGTAAAACAAGCTTTAACTATGTGAATATATTAATAAACAATTTAAAATATAAAATATTCTTAAGAACATAAAATCAGATAAACTCATATTTAAAAATTGAAAAATTGACTTTGAGACAGCCTGACAGGTCATTTCAGAATTCATGTGTATAAGAACCACGTGGATCTTCTAGTGATTTCTTTCTTCACACTGGTGAAACCACACACACGGGGGATGCACATTATTCTATGTGAGATCCGTACAAGTTGATGAGAGACATAATTAATATTAATAGATCGTTGCAGATGGCAGTCATGGAGGCGATGTAAAAAAGCTCAAGCAGCTATCTATAAAGGACTAACGTAGTGGCAGTGTACTTTTTTCTTTTCTTTTTCTTTTTAATTAAAAAGATAGACGACAAGTGTAGCATTTACCGATTAAAAGCTAAGGAAGAGTTAAGACTTTGAAAATTGTGTCGGTACTTTACAAAAAATGATAAATAATATGAAATTAAAAAGAAAGAGATCAAGTTACATGGTTAGCCGATATACTTACGTTATATTTTATTATTAAAAATTCATAGTTATAATATATATAGATGTATTTTAAAAATTTTCAAATTACAATATTATTTCGTTCCATCTACTCATGCAACTACTAGTATTTTAATATTATTGTCTATGCTTGAAAAAATATGAGCCATTAATTTTAACAAATTACATGCACACTTTCAAATTTAACTGAATTATAATCTAATATAACTCCACTAAAACCTCAATAAAAATCAAATTATTTACACTAACCAAGCACAAAGGTTTTCGTTACGGGATTGCTTTGCTTGTTGCGTGTATATAATAATACTGATTAGGTATTAGATTTGTTTATAATCCTATCTTCCTCCAAATGCATATATAAATTAAAGGAGCTGATCCGCTAACAAAATCCCACGTTTCGCTCCCTCGAAAACCCACCAAAGTAAAAGACAAACACCTTTACCTTTTATGATGTTATAGGATACGCTATCCAACCTTATTATAAATTTTTGTAAAAATCTTCCTATTTGTTCCTTTTTGGTTAAATGACAGTATATAGGGCAAACCACCAAGCCAACACACCACAGGTCATGTTAACTATGATTCGTTTGTGAAATACAAAATAGCAAAAGTCAGATTTTATCTAAAAGACAAAGTCATTCAAAAAAAAAAAAAAAAAAAAAAAAAAAGAGAAATGGTTAGACACCATACCATTGATATCACATCGCATCACATCACATCACATCATGCGAGTACAATTTGAGGAAAATGTCGGGTCATTTGGTAAAGAATTGGTGGTGTTTGCCAAGAGATTGGAACTAGGGCCGGCACTTTGGCCCTTTTTTAGGAATATGTTTTGGGAGCCTCTACTATGCGTTCATGCTGTAAAAGAGGTCTTTCGCAGCATCCAACTACAAGGTGACACATCACCAAGCTTATTTTGACAAAATGAAATCAAAATACCAAATGATAACAAACAAAGAACCAAACCACCTACACCGGCAATAGCAAAACCATCAGCGACAGCGAAACGATCGATGACAGCAAACCCAACTGCTGGGTCAAGCATGACCCAGCAACTGGGTCTGCCATGACCCACGGCTTGGTCTAGTTGTGACCCAGCTGTGGGTCATCTCTCCGGCGACTTTGGGTCACCTTCTCTAGTGTTAGAATATATGGAAAATATATTATATTTTTCATATATTCCATAATTATGCTGATATTTTAATATTCTCTATTTATGGGTTGATTGTAATCATATATTGAGATTGTGATCAAATCAATGAGATTTGATTACTAAACTTGTATTTAGACATTACCTTATAAATAGGAACCTTTGTATTGTAAACAAAAAAAGTTAAAGAGCAAAATGTAACCCTTAAGGGTATTCTGAGTGGTGGACAGAGGTGTCTAACACCGAACCACCCGTAAATTCTTTGTATTCTTTTTCTATATTACTTCCGTCATATTTCCGCATCATCATTATTTCAACATGGTATCAGAGCCATTGTATGATCCAATGGTCTGTGTATTTCTTGCATAATGGCTCTCTCCTTGCGTGAACGTTGGTTGCCTCCTTTCCTTCCATTCCGCAAGTTTCTTAGCAACTAGATCTCCATCAGCCTCGGGCACGCCTCTTCTGAACTTCCACGGCTCAGCCCAGCGCCGCCACGCCTCCTCCATCTCTCACGGGCAGATCTACGTTTTCTCCGGCTTTCCACCAGCTTTTCCACCGGCGTCGTCCCTCTCAAAATCCGGCTTCAAACAACGTTTTCTCCGTCATTCAATGTCATTCTTTGCCACGTCCAACTGCACCGATTACTGCCTCACCGCCAACAGCCCTTAGCCGCCGCTCTCTGTCGGTATCCCAGCACCTGCTCTGGCTTACTTCTTACAGCCACTATGCAGATCTCAGACACACCGCAACCCAGCGGCCACCATCTGTTCGACTCAGCCCAGTGCCATCACATCGTCAACCACTGATCCACCACCATAACGCTGCAAAGTACTCATCTCAAGCAGATCGTGTTTCAGGAGATTTGTTTTATGGAGAAGAAGTGTGTTTGGTTTCGGATTTTTCTTTACCCTTATTCAAGTGTGTAGCTATTCCTATTCTAGTTTTAGGAATATGTTATCCTGGTTTTGATGTGTTTGGTAACGGGACTAAGGTACTTCTTATCCCAGGATATTCTTGATGTGAGAAAAGTCTACGTGTGGCGTGGAGTGAGGAGAGAGAAAAGAAAGAAAAGAAAAGGAAGAAAAGAGAAGGTATCAACCAAGTAAAAAAAAGGAAGAAGAAGCGGTCCAAGTGGACCACATCACGCGCATCACGCGCCGATCAGGTTTGGTGCGCCGACCTGATAACTGCCCAAGTGGGTTGATTTTTCTTTTTATTTTGGCCCATATCGGCCCTTTTTTATTTTTGGCTCATTGTTAGCCTGGTCCGTTGTCGGCCCCTGTTTGAAGTTTGGTTCATTGTCAGCCCCTTTTGAAGTTTGGCTCATTGTCAGCCCTAGCCCGTTGTTAGCCCTTTTTTAAGTTTGGCTCGTTGTCAGCCCTGGCCCGTTGTCGGCCCCTTTTGAAGTTTGGCTTGTTGTTAGCCCTGGCTTGTTGTCAGCCCATTTTGAAGTTTGACTCCTTGTTAGCCCTGGCCCGTTGTCAGCTCATTTTGGAGTTTGGCTCGTTGTCGGGGCTTTAGAATTTGCATAAACCTGCCGCTATCGTTGGCCGCTCGCCAGCCTCTATCTCCTCCGGCAGTCGCCACCATCTACGGCTCATTCTCGGCTTCAACCACCGCCATCATCATTGTTTCGGATTTCAAACTCAAGGTGGAATAAACTCAAGGTTCTAGAATATTCCACCTTGAGTTTGAGGGGGAATGTTAGAATATATGGAAAATATATTATATTTTCCATATATTCCATAATTATGCTGATATTTTAATATTCTCTATTTATAGATTGATTGTAATCATATATTGAGATTATAATCAAATCAATAGGATTTGATTACTAAACTTGTATTTATATATTACCCTATAAATAAGAACCTTTGTATTGTAAACAAAAAAAGTTAAAGAGCACAATGTAGCCCTTAAGGGTATTTCGAGTGGTGGACATAGGTGTCTAACACCGAACCACCCGTAAATTCTTTGTGTTCTTTTTCTATATTGCTTCCGTCATATTTCCGCATCATCATTATTTCAACATCCGGTGAATTTTCGACCAAACCCAACCTCAAAACTCAATTATAATGCCTCAAAAATCGATTCTAATGCCACAAAACTCGTTTCTAATGCCTCAAAATTCAATTTTGGATTCAAAACTACAACCTAGAGGGAAAGATTAACCATTTTTGGGATTTTATCACCCTAAAATCGAAGCCATGCTATCACTAACGGCGCTGGAGCCATGTGAAAAACCAGAGAAAAAACCAAAAAACTAGACCCAAACCGGAGCAAGACCCATCAGAAAAAACCAAAAAACTAGACCCAAACCGGAGCAAGACCCATCAGAAAAAACCAAAAAATCAGCCCACCGGAGCAAGACTCACGTGGCCAGCATTTCAGCAGATCCACGGTCGGCGAGACCCAGTCGTGGGTCTTGGTGGCTGGCCAGATCCAAGCCGGCCGTGGGTTTGCACTGTGGGTCTGTCTGCAGACCCATGGTCTTCTTCTTTCTTTTCCCTCTCTTCTTTCTCTTCTTTCTCTTTTCTTTCTTCTTTAGTTGAAAATCAAGTGCATTGGGGTGTAGGTTTTTTTTTTTGCATTTTTTTCCCTTTATGTGAGGTGTCCTTTTATTGGTTGCTGCAAAACTCTCCTTTTGCAGGATGACCGCATATGAGGGTTTTTTATATGTATTTGATTGGTTTTAATGAAAATGTTTTGTGAAAAAAAAAGTGAAAATAATATATTTTTATATGAAAAATGTAAAAAATTTGTTTTGTAGTAATTTTTTTTATTTAAATATTAATAAAAAAAATGATTGACATAATATAAAAAGTAGGAATGTTAAAAATACTTTTAAGGTGAAAGTAATTTTTTTGGGGGACTGAGGAAGAGGCCCGGTCCAACTTCTTGGCGAACATTGCCAATTTTATTTTGAATATTTTGTTTTAAAATAATAAAAAGAAATTTATGTAATATAAAGTAAAAATTAAAGTTCACTACAAAAAAAAGGACATTTTCTGACGTGGCTACAGTACCTACTTTGTTGCCACGTTATAAAATTTTTGACGTACAAATTTTAAAACGTCAGAAATTTTTTTTCTGACGTGTAAATAGTGACACGTTAGAATTTTCTGACGTGTCTGTTCAGACATGTCAGAAAATTCTGATGTTTTAGATGTTGGAGCGTCAGAAAAATATTACAAATTTGAAAAATTTAAAAATGATATAATTTCTGACGTTGCAAAATTTGCCACGTCAGAATGCTATATATATGTATATATATATATAATCAGATATGTATATTTATAATATATATATATATATATATATATATATATATATATATATATATATATATATTAGTTTTCTGACGTGCCACGTATCACACGTCAGAAATTTCTGACGTGTGACACGTGGCACGTCAGAAAACAACTTAAAAAAAAAACTAATATATATATATGGAGAAATTTTCTGACGTGCTAAATATTGCACGTCAGAAAAAGGAAAAAATTTCTAAAAAGGTCGAAATTTTGAAATTTTTCCTCCTACTTATTTTCCCTCCACTTTTTTTCTCTTTTTATTCTTTCCTCCTCATTTATTTTTCCCACAGTACTCTGTTTGTCTCCTCTCCCTTCTCTCCACGGCAGATGCAAGAAATTAGGCAGAAGAAGGAGAACCAAAAAAAGGAGAAGAGAAGAAGAAAAAGAAAGGGAGAAAAGAAGAAGAAGAGAAGGTGCAGAAGAAAAAGAAAGGGAGATCGAAGAGAAGAAGAAGAGAAGAAAAAGAAAAAAAAAAAAAAGTAGAGAAGAAGAAGAAGATCGAGGAAGAAGAAGCTCAAGGAAGAAGAAGAAGTGCACCATCTCTGCAGAGATGGTGATCTCTGCGCACCATAAACACATGTACGTGTTTATCGTGTGCATCACCTGCACGGTAGGAATTTTCAAAAAAAAAAAAAAAAATTTAATTAATAAATTTTTAATTCAAAAACAAAATTTCAAAAAAATTTTTTTTTAAAAAAAATTAATTTTTTAATTTTCTGACGTGGTAATTCTCACACGTCAGAAAATTCTGACGTTCTACTCACTGACACGTCAGAAATTTTTTTTTCCTGTCACCTATGTTTCTGACAATCAACACGTGTAAGAAACGCCACGTCAGAAAACGCTAGTCAGAAAAAAATTGTTTTTTTGTAGTGGTTGTTTAATAATAATTTTGGAGTTGTTTGTCAAACGATACCGTCTTTTGGGTTGGAGATAATTATGGGAGAAGTAATTAGAGACTATTCAAAAGAACATAAAAAGAAACAAAAGAAAAGAAAGGAGAGTTGGGACTAGAACTGGCAATTTTGACACGACTCGACAATTCGACACGAACACTACACAAAATTAGCGGGTTTGGGTCATAAATGGGTCAACCCATTTATTTTGCTCTTAACGGGTCAACCCGCGGGTCACCCATGGGTGACCTGTTACACCCGTTCAATTTTTTTTTTTTTTTTTTGTTTACCCTCCCAATTATTATGATTGTTTATGACCCGATTCATCACTTTCATTTTCTAACAAAAAAAATTATTTTCTAAGCTAAACAGGTTAAGTGGGTCGTATCGGGTGACCCGTGAAATTATCGTGTCATGTCTAGGTTTGGTGGAGTCGACCTGTTAGCTAAATGGGTCGTATTTTAGTTTATCCTAAACGGGTCACTAGTCATTAGGAGTCGACTCGCCAACCTGTTTTGCCACCCCTAGTTGGGACACGAGGCCTTGCTTTTTCATGACTTTTGGAGGAAGCAA
The DNA here is from genome assembly GCF_965113065.1 of Corylus avellana. Classification (NCBI taxonomy): domain Eukaryota; kingdom Viridiplantae; phylum Streptophyta; class Magnoliopsida; order Fagales; family Betulaceae; genus Corylus; species Corylus avellana. Next base: position 25,457,997 of record NC_142493.1, read on the forward strand.
AGGGTCATGGCAAATCTTTGGCTTTTTGGTAGTGAGAAAAATCATACGGAATCCGGACAGTTGGAGGTACATCACAAGTGGAAGGGCAGCTGTAATGCTTTCAGAACTTTGGCAGGACCATGGATCAACTAGGGCATTTCATCTTTTGCCAATTATCCCTTCTAAATAAACCTTTTGAGCCCTCACGCATCCACACTAATCACTATTATATCTTTCAAACATGCTTCTTTTAACGTAAGTACATAATTAAAACCATAAAATAATCACATTATGACTGGCCGGATAAAGCCAGGAATATCCCTTCATTGCTCAAGTCTTACACAATTGTTATCAACCATTGAAAACAACAGTTAACTAATACAAAGTGAGGGGAAAAAATTATATAGGTGAAAGTAATAGTTGGGAGAAATATGGATATGGGTTAGAGAGTTAGAACTTAGAAGGATAATGCTTTGAAAAAGAAGTAATAGAATTAAAAAAAAAATTGTAAAATCTAATGCAATCTACCCTGGATATGTACTGTAATAAAAATATGTCAACATATATAGTTCAGTGATTTCTTGAGAGATATCCACTCAAACGACAACAATAGTTACAATACAGACAAGATTAACATGAACCTTAAAAGTTAAAACAGTCTCAAATAGTTTCGTGTCAGAAAGCAATTAACTTTATCATAATGGCATTTCATGATCCTGAATATGCATTTACAGGCATTTCAACTTTATCGCAATATTTTCAAATTCATTATTTCACACCGAAAAAGCTTCAAGTAAAAAAGAAAAGAGGGTGAGATATGATTCTCTTCTTCTTGTCCTTGGAACCAGGCGTGAAATAGGCGATCCGCCTGTAAGAAAATCTGAAAATGGGGCCGAGGATCAATTAATTACCAGGGAATATTCTGTCATCTTCCTCACAAGTTGGTGAATAGTCAAAGTTTAGACAGGTAAAGGTATTTGTGACTGTCCTTGCTTCGTACCTCCTTTGTCCGGATTCCACAACATTCAAATGCAAGACCTTTCTTGAACATACAGAAAAGTTGGGCCACCAAAAAAATCCTTCGCTGCGTTTGGCAATAGAATGGGAAAAAAGAGGGACAGTATTGTAGCAGACTTAATTGATATAAGAGAAAAATATATAAACGTTTTCTATAAAAAAGTAAAAAAAAAAAAAAAAATTATTTTGTAATGATTTTTTTATTTGAAATGATTAATATAATATAAAAAATAAAAATGTTGAGGTTAATTTTAAGAAAAAATTTTAAAATTTTTTGGTTTGGTCCGGTCCTGCCTTTTGCCAAACACAGCCCTTTTAGGTTTATTTCCTATCCCTTTTTTTTTTTTTTTTTTTTTTTTTTAATCTGTTTATTTTATTCTTTTCGTTAAAGGACATGTGTTTATTTTCTAGAAAATTACTCATAATTTTAATTCATTCTTTTAAATTTTGTGTCAAATCTGATTCTTCCATTTTTCAAAAAACTTCATTATATTCATTTTCTTATTAGAAAAATGCTTCATTTCGCGTACATATCTATTAAGTTGGCACCTCCATCCACCATAAGTGCTTGTTTTTTTCCTATTAAAAGGATGGAATTGGCTAAGGTGATATTTATTTCATATTGTAATATAATTTCTCGACCCAAAAAACATATGGTATTAAAGGTCAGCAGTACTATAACAAATGGCATTAAAGGTCAGCAGTACTATTAGTTAATTAAGAGACTGTAAGAAAAAAAAAAAAACAAAAACAAAAACAAAAATGATTTTTTTTAAAAAAATAAAATAAAATATAGAGACTATTTTAATATGGAAAATTTTCAAATAAGCGAACTTGGAATTAATTTGAGTAATTTATTTTTATGGATGATGCATATATTTTAACGCTTTCTCTTATTAACCTTATCCCTTCAAAAGTATATTCCCAAATTAACTAGTTAATCCACACTATTTTATTTTTGAGTAATGTTAAAAAATACATTTTTCATCTCACAACCTGACCGTCACAACCAACCTTTAGATTAATTATTACATAAAAAAAAAAAAAAATCTAACCTTGGTTGAGATTGTCACGCCACCATTATGGGATAAGTGTGAGATAAAAATGTGGTGTATAGCCTTACTCCTTAAAAGATGTGTTTAGTGTCATCGTCTTACATATCTCTTGTCCATCTTTAAATTTTTATTTTTTTTTAAATCTACATTTTTTTTTTGAGGGAAAATCTACAATTGAATATGTGGGATGTAGGAGTAATGCTATAAGTCTTTTTAGAGTCATCCCAAATGTGATGTGGCTTTTAAAATCACTGTTGAATTTCAGATATGATTTATTGATTTTTCATCTATTGGTGATTTTAAAAGTCACATCACATTTGGAATGATTCTAAGAGGAATTTAGGAAGACTTACAACATTATTTGGGACGTACATGTGAGTCCCACAAAATCGGATGAATTTACGCATCTCTTATACGAAGATGGACAATAGATGTGTAGGAAAATAAAAACAAACATTTCTCTACTATTTATCTTATCTTCATTTGCAGTTTTTAATCCTTTACAAAAGCATTCCAAAAAGGGCATAAATAAGGATTTGAAGTAAAATATATATATATATATATATATATATATATATATATATATATATATATAAAAGATATTTTAAAGATAGAGATGGTTAATTTAAATAAAAGGGAAGTGAATTATGATAAGCATACTTCATTTAAAAAAAAATAAATAGAGAGAGATTTAAAAAGCTGATGACGTGTTGTGACATACAACCTATTTTCATCGCACAATTTACTTATTTACAGGTTGATGTCGCATGGTTGCGTATTGCATCACTGCACATTATCGTTTATGTCGCATGGTGCATCATGCATGTATATCACTGCACATTACGTCTTTACAGTTATTGACACCCTTGGCTCTCTTTTTTCTTCATAATTATAAATTTAACAACAATATTATTTTCACAAACATCGTACTCACCATCCTTTCACCTACTATTCATTAGTCTTATAATAATAATAGTAGGCAATAGCCACCTTGAATAAATGTGCTGGCTCCACCAATGTGCTTAGGATTGAGATATTTTGTGTAATTTTAAATCAATAATATCTTAGCTGGCTTTGCCCAATCAAGAATTTTCATTTCAATTCCATCAAGATCCTTAGTATAATTATTTTCAAGAATAATGCTTCTCTTCATACTTATTGATCACTCGACGTGTTTTATTTTTTTGACATGTCCGCACAAAGAGGGAGAGGGAGATTTAAACTAGTGACTTCCACTTCATAAAGTGTGGTCGCAGCTGATTGAGCTACCTCTTAGGACCACCTCGACATGTTTTATTAAGTCACTAACAATGTCAACAACTTAAAATGATAATATATATAGGGAAAATTCATTTTACCCCCCGAAATTTCAGGAAATTTTTAATTTGAACCCCAAAGCTTAAAAATTGGCAATGTACACCCTAGTGTTTCAAAAATTTTCAATTTAAACCTTCCGTTACTAATTTCCGTTGAATTGGACGAATTTTTTTTAAAAAAAGCCTTAGGGTAATTACGTAATTTTAAAAATTTTCGTCCAATTTGACGAAAATTAGTAACGAAAGGTTTAAATTGAAAATTTTTGAAACATTATGAAAGTACATTACCAATTTTTAAACTTTTGGGTTCAAATTGAAAAGTTCCTGAAACGAAGGTGAAGTGAATTTTTTCATATATATATATATATATATATATATAAGAAAGAAGATTATTGAAGAGTGCCTTATGGAGACATAAAATTGCAACACGTGGGACGCTATAGTACTAACACTAGTTCTTCACAAAATCGTCATGAAAATGACTACATCTGTATCAAAAAACACATGTTTGAAGCCTATTCTTAACTAAAAGATACAAACGCTTATCCACAAGGCTTTTGGGGAAAATGGGGGATACATAATTTGAGAGTCACTAGTATATATATATATACACCTTCAAGTAGCCATACAAAGAACATAATTATACCAAACGGCGGCGCTCCTCTCTTTCTCTGGTAAACATTACGGTTGCCTGTGAATTTATGAATGTGAATGGCAAGGCCCTCCAATTGCTCCTGCACAAATATGATGCAAGATTTAAACACTGCTTCAGAGGCCAGAGAAGAAAGAATGAAAGGAAAAATGCTACAAATACAGATTCTTGAGACTGTAATTTCAACTGACTTAAGTCCAATCCCCACCTAAATAACAGAACTACTCGGTGGCGGAGGGATGTCTCCCTTCCCTACACAAAGAAAAAAGAAAATTGAGAAACCCTCCAAATTCTTTCAAGACTTAACCAAAAGAATTCAACTAGATGATTTCATTGATTGGCTCAATTTGGTTGAGCGAGTGTTCGAGTATAATGAAATGCCAGATGACAGAACAGTCAAAATTGTTGCCCTCAACTGAAGAAGTATGCATCAGTGTGGTGGGAGCAGCTGAACATTGGTCGAGAACGAATAAGAAATCCAAAGATCACATCGCAGGAAAAGATGAAGGAATTCAGGAAGAAATTTGTGCCATAAAATTATCTCCAAGAGTATTATATGCGGCTTTAAGATCTGAGGCAAGGACAATGAACAGTAGATGAGTACATGGAGGAGTTTGACCTGCTGACCATGCGATATGCTATGGCTGAACCTGATGAACAAACAATTGCTTGCTACTCTATAGTTACAAGATGTCTACAAGTTAGCTGTGACCAACAAGAACAATAGAAGAGTGACTCAGCACAAACAACAATTAGCAATAGTAGTTCCACAACCATAATGACCATTGTCGCAGCGGTGATGGCCAAGAAGCTGACCATGGGAAGGCTACTTTTCAAGCTCCAAACCAGAACTTTAATGAACCAAGAAAGCCAAGATCTAGAGGTGCGATCAAATGCCTCAAATGTCATGGATTCGGCCATATAGCGGCTGAATGTCCAAACCAAAGGCCTATCAATTTGGTTGAAGAGTTTGTAGACATTTCTGAAGAAAAACCAGTGAATGCAGAACCAGTGTGTGATGATTACAATAACAATGAAGGTTATGAGATCATTGAGACATTCAAAGAGTTCTATAAAGTATTCGCCTACTCAAGGTATCAGCCACTCTATTTTGGACCCCCAGATTTTTGTCGAAAGAGGCTTCTAGCGGTACTGAATCTCCTTCTAGTGGAACTGATGGTTTTCATGGTGGAAAAGAATGTGAGGGGTTTTTAGAATAAATTATAAGTGTTCATGCATCTATGCTAATTTGTTCCTATTCCTTAATTATAAAGAAATGTTGATAGGCAAAGGAGATCTTGTTTGGGCCACCATGCGGAAAGAAAGATTTCCTCGTTGGGAAACATGGAAATTTGCATGATAGAGCGGAAGGACCATTCCATGTGCTGAGGAGGATCAGTGGGAATTCCTACGAGATTGATCTACCGGGTGATATGAGCGTTTCAACAACGTTCAATTTGGCTGATTTGCAAGCCTTTAATGATGATGAAACTGATGATCAGTTAGACTCGAGGACAAGTCCTTTTCAAGCCGAGGAGATTGATGCAGGAGCGTTTAGCGATACTGAAGAGGCTTCCAGCACTACTGATTCTCCTTCCAACAGTACTGAAGAGGTCCATAGTGGTTCAAATTCCAAGAGGCAGTCCGAGCAAAACATTGTAAAACCAACCTATTTAAGAGGCTATTATCCTAATTGAATAGGAGAAAAGAATATGAGGGATTTTTAGAATAATTAATAAGCATTCATGAATCTAAGTTTGTTGCTATTCCTATAAATTGTGTATTGTATTGCTATTTTTGCATACCATCTTATATTATATTTCATGAAGTGAATTTCCAATACTGAGTTGCGTTTGTACTCTGTTCTTCTCCTCCTCTACTTTTACTGTTACCCCAACAACTGAGCAGAGTTGAGACTTTTTATACCTTTCTTCTTGTTCTTCTGTTGTATTCTTCTAGGTTATTACGGCTGGCATAATCCGCCCACATCACCCGCAACAGCTGCCTCTTTAAAGCCTTTCGTTAAACATCTGATCTTCACCCTATGGCCAGTGCCTCTTCCGACTTTGTCTCAACCACAACCCACATCACCAACAACCTCATCACACCACAACAAAATACCACCGCAACTACAAACCCCGATTATCTTTGTTGGTTACAGCTAGATCAATTTATTTTCAGCATGTTGCTCTCCTCCTTGTCCAAAGAAATTCTCACCCAAATCGTCACTTACAGGGCTTCCCATGATCTGTAAGTTACTCTTGACCCACCTTCACCAGCCAATCTCTTGCCTGCATCATGAATCTTCATGGTTCGCCAGCAATCTTGTCTGGTTCTCCAGCATTTTTGTATGTTCTGACATTGTCTGAGCCTGCTGATGATGGGTCGAAAGCGTTCATCGAGGCTGTGTCGGGGACAGGTTCTTCGTCGGAGCCCGTTACTCAAGCAACTCCTGCACTCGTGGGTTCAGTCTGTAACGGGTTTACTCAGCCTTGCCTCTTGACCCTGGTGGTGGAAGGAGTTCTTGTCCTGACAGCGACTAAGCTAGAGAAGTGCTATGACCGTAGAACCATGGACTGTCGGTTAGCAAAGATGGACGACGCACTGTTAGTGTTCGGTGTTGCCTTCTGTCATCATGGGGCCGGAGCCTGATGGTCGGAAGTCTTCTCCAATGAGGGGCTTCCTTCGGCGAGGGTGTCTAGGGTCGAATTCTGTAGTGCTGGTTGCCTCGTCATCAGCTTTGGCTGTCAAGACAGATAGGGAGTAGGGTTCGTCTTCAGAGTTGGTGGTGTGGAATGGGGAGGAAGGCAATTTTTAGGAGGAAGAAGATTATCCTTTCCCCTTTGGGGGGAAATCATAATCACCCTTCATGGCAATGTTCCTCCTGCCATGTCCTTGGATTGGGTCGCAAGTGAGTCACCCCCAACGGCTGTCCAGAAGGGTGGTGTTGATGAGGCCGTTGCTCTCTGTTTGTTTTCGTTGGGTTTCTGGCCTTTTTCTCAGGTTTTGGCAGGATTATCTTGTGACCCCCCTCCCTCGTTTAGGCCGGGGGTGGCATCACCTCTCTCAGGAGTGGGAGAATCTTCGAAGTTGGTCTGTGCTTCAAAATCAAACGGAAGGAACTAAAGAAGTTGGAGAGTTCTATCAATTATGAGGTTCCAACCATGGTAAAGGCAAGAGGGCATAGGGTTCCTTAGGTGGGGCTTTGGGTTTGTTTTGTGCGCTTTTTGGGTTTTTCTTTATCTTTGTGCTTTTGTTTTTCTGGTTGGTGTCCTTATGCATACTTCCGGTGTACTTAGGGGCGCCTCATGCTTTTATTTATAAAAGTCGCTTGATTATCTAAAAAAATAAAAATAAAAACTAAAGGGAGAGTATATGAATATTGCAATCATAAAAATACATGTATCATTGAACAAAATTCACACCATGGTTTTCATGAATTTCATTTTCTAAGCCTTCTTTCATGTATTAAAACACTAGTTGCAGCTTCCCTTTGATTTTCTCTAAGTTTAGGGTACAAAATAACTTTTTGCTTCCCTATGAAAATATATTTTACAATAACTTTCATTACCTTTCATTATATCAGTAAAATATTATTTCTTTACAAAATACAAGTTCCCTACCAACCTTCACTTTTTTCACAAAATCCTAACACAATTCCCAATTAAAGACAAAAAGATGAAAGATGATAGAGGAAAGAGAAATGTTTATATTAAAATAATGTATAGGGAACCACTTTAGGTTCCTTACACATTGGGAAACATTGTAACAACTCTTGAAGGTTGGTTAAATGTAGAGAATCTTGATGTGAGTACGTTTTTGTAGTTTTTTTGAAATTTTTCCTAAATATAAGGAAGAGAATGGCATATAGGGCATCTGCTGTTAGTGATCTTAGAGACATTCTTGAAGGCCAGATTATCACTTTGATTTCAATTAAAGAGCCATGGTCCTTCCAAACATACAGAGAGTTAATGACACAATGCAAATTCCATGTCTTGTGCTTTAATTAGTATATTCCTTCAGTAGATTGAAACATAAATGGTTTTACGAAATTAAATCATCAGCCTCATTGATATCATCTTCAAAATGATTACTATTTCTCTTTGTTCATGCTATCTGTTTCTGACAATGCCTTCAAGGGACAATTAGATTAAATAAAAGGCTCTTCTGGCAAATGGTAACAGCAGGATAAGGTTTTGGCTAAAAATCATGCTCCTTGTGTTCTGTATCCAAGCTTGTGCAGAAGTAACAAATATCACAAACTAAGGCACCTCTTAATGGAAACCTAAAACAGCTTAGACAGCCCCAACGAACACCTAGTTGGTTACGAATGTTTCCAGCAGTAATTTGCTACTGGTAAGAGCGCAAGATATCATTCCAGCAATCTAAACCAGGTAAAAGAGTGAAGTCTAGCACATAAAATCCATTTTATATCTATTTGGATAACCATAACCTCTGGTAAGGGCTCAAGCTTTCTCAATTTGATTATAAATACTGGGCAAGAAACCAAAGGCAACGCCGCAACAGCTCAACAGATTCAAATTTTTGCAGCTTTAAATAAAGGTGGGAATGAGAATTTAAATAGTTGAAGCAAAATAACTGATATTACTTACCATCTTTGCTTGAAATCTGTTCCATGTCAATCTGCTCTTGCCTTGGCTGCTTCAAGTCAGAAGACTCACAATCTGGAAAATACCTTTCTTCTGATGACAGACACGCCTGAGGAACAGAAAAAGAGTTTCTACTGGTGGTTTTCTTCTTAACCGATGAAGATTCAGCCGTAGAGCATACGTCTTCATCTGCTCTCGAGGTCCCACCTTCACCGTTAAGCTTATGCAGATTATTTAGTAGGAGTGGCTTTGGTTTTTCCTCTTCCATAGATTTAGATCTCTTCCTATTGGATGGATGATTCTTTGAATTTTGAATTGTGGGCACCCTCTGATCATTTGATGAAGTAGTAGGACAAGGACTCTTTACCTTTAAGAGAACCTTTGGAATGGCCAAATGTTCAGTACCATCAGAATTATCAACAACAACTTCATTCGTGCCATTTGCGTTTGCGGCCCTAGCAGCTGCTTCTATTTCCCACATTCTGAATATAGCTTCAGTCAAACGTTCTCTAGCCAAATCTATCTCAATTATAGGTTTTGGATAGTTTAATCCCAACTCTACCCCTGAAGCTTTGAGCACACTAAAGGGTGCATCCCAAGGGTGATGAATCCACTCAGTTGGCATCCGTGCTAGTTCAGGCAGCCAATGCCTCACATATTCACCCTCCGGATCGAATTTGGAGCCCTCAATCTGGCTCAAAAGAATCAGAAAATAGAGAGAGAAAAAAATGTGAGGTGCAAAATGACCAAAACTAAGGGAAATTATTATTTCAGTCAGCACAATCTGAATTTAAAGTTTACTGTCCACCCAAAAAACTAGGTTCTGCACAATAAGAGAATCAGGGCACCAAAGGAGTTGTATGTGTTCGGTTTTCTTCAAAGAGTTCTTTTAACTAGCCTATCCCAAAGCATGCAAAGGAGAATTCCATAACTTTTAAGAACAAAGTTATGTTCAACGACTTCTATGCTTACTCCAGTACAAGTCTGATGGCCTGTGTTTTGTTTTTATGGGGGCATTCTGACAATCTGTGGAGAGTGGAGAGTAAAGCTAAAACATGGCCAAGCCAAATCCTCATGAATTCTTTTTTTTTTTTTTTTTCTCAAAAAAAAACCTAATAAGAAATTTTATAATGTAAATTTTTGAAAGTTTACAATTCACACACTCTCACAGCATAACTCAAGTGCAAGAGACTGTACGTTGCATTTTGCCACAAAATTACAAGATGTAGTCACAGTGATATTAACAAAATTAAAATCTTTTTATTTAGTATTGAAATTCAGTGCAATAGCTTGTTATAAATTCAATTGAAAATGATTTTATAAACAAAGGAAGCCCCACATACCTCTGGGCTGTCCAATCGCTCAAGCTCATGGCCATCTGGCAAGCTCCCTGAGATATACTGCCAACCAAGGATATCACTTTCTAAGTCTGCATCCAAAAGTGTGTCCCAGAAATACTTCATCCCCCACTTCCATGGAAGAAGTAAAACTTTCACGGCAAAACTTGAAACAATTACTCTTACTCGATTGTGTATCCACCCAGTTGCCCAAAGTTCTCTCATTCCTGCATCAACTAATGGGTAGCCAGTCCGACCCTGTCTCCAAGCCTTAAAATTGGCTAGGTCCGCATGCCAAGGGAAAAATTTCAAGTTGCTCAGTAATGATCTCTCATGCGTGAAGGGGAAGTTGAAACAAAGATAACGGGAGTATTCTCTAAGCCCAATGGCCCTGAGGAAAAGTGTCACACTCTCTTCTCCCAAGGAGTTTCCTTCTTTTATACACAAAATCTGTTTCATTCTCACATACTGGAAAACTTTCCGCACACTAAGTTCTCCATGATGAAGATATGGGGACAAAAGTGATGTGGAGTTCTCCCCAACCTTTATCCTACTTTTAGAATAGTCAAGCAGATGCTGCTCAACAAATTCAGTTAGAGTCTTATCAGCATTGCTCCAACCTGGAAACCACGCTCTTCCTAATAAGGCATTGCTAGATTTTTCTAATTCGTCTTCAAGACCCAATTCCTCAATTGAACAATTTTTGACAGTTCCTGTCATTCACACAAAAGAAGCACTTCTCAGATATTCATTCTCACTGTTCTTTCTTTCTTTCTTTTATACACATTCACATGTAATATGCTGAGAGGTTAAAATCTGAGTAGAACATCGTGACCATTCTGTTCGTAGTAGAAATATATGTTAAAATGGCAGTACCACTACCTTCTTAGTTTTTACATCACCAAGAAAATATCATATATTTTGACCTCTAATGTAGACATTTAGCAGTGCCATCATGGGGAAACCAACCTAAAAAAAGTTCAGTTTAACAGTACCTGCAGCTGGCACTAATTTCCATGGAGGAAGAAGGGCAACAGGTTCCATTTGCAAGTGCAAGCACTTATTCCAATATGCCTCGAAGGTTGTAAAAGCATGTCCACTTTCATCATATACTTCCCATGGCTCATATAACAAATCTCCATTATAGCTTTGCACAGAAATGCCTAGCTCCCCCAGTTTTTCTTTGATGCTACGATCTCGAACAAGTGAAACAGGATCTGGAATTAACAAAAAAAATACAAATAAGTAAATTAAAAAATAAAAAAAATACAGCTCTTCAGATGTGCCAAATGCCACTAGAAGTTTTATAAGTTGTTTCCTCCTCACTCACAGACTTTATTTCTATCCAATTTGACAACCATATTTTGTATACTACATGTTAGAATTTCAATAAAGGTAGCAGCATCATGTGCAAGAGAATCAAAGTGTATATCAGTGAAGTCAAGCTACTTTGAAGAAAGGAACCAGAACCCACCGTAAAGATGGTTGAATACCACTTTTGTTGCCCCAACAGCATTGACGCACTCCACAAGAGTAGCAAGAATATTATCAGTCTTGATCAGCATTAGTTCAGCCCCAAGGGACTTCAGGGACTGCTCCAAGTGGGCTAGAGATTGCTTCAGCCACCATCTTGAAACTCGACCTGGATAAAACTGTCCTTCCTCTTTAGGGCACCAAATATAGACAGGAAACACAGATCCATCCCTAGCAGCACCAGCTAAGGCAGGATTGTCCTCAATTCTGAGGTCCCTCCTAAACCAAACAATGGTCTTACTGCTACCCATACTGGATGATTCTGATCCTTCGTGGTCAAACAAAAGTATGAAATTTCATAGAGCTTAGAGTACCCTGTCTTCACTTTTTTTCTTGTTTTGGATTAGTCAGTACTCTGTCTTCACCTTCAATACAGAACTAGGAAAACCAGAAAAATTCTCATCGGTCACCAATTCTATCAAAGAACTTGACAGTGTTCAACTTAAGAAACCCACAAAGCAACTCAAGGCAAAGACTGAATCATTTGCAGCAAAGTATTGGACCGTTGTTTTTGACAAAAATTTGAAATATCTGTAATAGCACTAGAAAGCATATAGTAAATCCTCAACTAAACATACGGTTGTAAAAATTACTTGGAACAAATGAATAATACCCAACAGCCAACCGATAACGCTGTTCAACCCACTTTGCATCTAAAGCTCCCCCAACCCCCAACTAAGGCTTCTGTAACAAGCCTATAACCATATATCAATTTCAAGCGCTACACAGAATACTCCAATTCTAGAACCCTTTTGTAGACCACAAAACCCGAAAAAACATACAAGCTGCAACGTTTTATTTAAAATAAAAAGGTAAAAACTGCAACAAGAAAAAGGCAGTCCAAGCTGAGACAAACTTTTGCTGAAAACCTGATTGTGCCCATGCACCTATGGTCCACCATCCACCTGTGCTCTTCGCCTAGAATTCTCTATCCAAAATAATAGATTTCATGTGAGTGAAGAACATAGATCTGAGACAGACAAAAATAATTCTTCAATAATACACATTAAGGAACATCATCCAGAAGGAACTAGAACTGGAATATACCATAAAAAGCAATAAGAAGCAGCAGAGATAACCAATACAAGGGTTTCAACTACACCCACTTCTATTTAAAGCAATTACACCAAATACCCATTAACTACCAACACAAAACCGAGTCTAGCAGCCAAAAACAATAACAAAGTACCCCAAATTATGCAATAATTTTGTCAGGTAATGAGATAATCACAAACCTAGCAGTTTACAGTGTACAGTGGCGTCTATGGTTGAACAAAGTGAATCGGGAAAATGTCTTTTGTGAGCGTTTTATGTATTCCAGTGATGTAAAATCACGTGGGGGGATGGGACTTGGGAGACGCTTGTTGTCTGCTTCGTGAACCTACTGTTACACGGAAAAGTCTTCCCTGCCTACCACGTCTCCTAAATTACACTGTCCAAAAATCTTCACTTCAGGTTCAGCCTCTCTCTAAACTCTCTATGCTGTAGAAACAGATGCCCAAACTGTTACCAGAACTCCCGGGAGTTGACGGTACCCTTTTTGTTTTTTTTCCTTTTAGCTAACAGTAACGATCTTTATTTATTTATTTTTTTAAGTTAAACTTCATTCATTCAATCATTCAAAAAAAGCAAAAAAGATTACAACTTTCTGCATCAACAACTTCATGAATAAATTCAGGTATTTTTCCGTCTAAATTTTCTCAACTACCGATGATTCCCCTGCCACCATATTTATTTTCCTTTTTATATGCATCAAGAAAGACCCAAGATTGAAAACCGTGCAAAACATTAAGTAAAATAAATAAATTGTTTACGCCTTACAAACTGATGTGTCCGTTTATGTTTACTAATTAACCCAAGTTATAGTACAGCGAATATCACTAATTCAAACTACCCTCCCATTTCTCTCTCCTCGTGCATACATGTAAAAAAAAATTATAATAAGAGTTATAATACTTCAAGTATTTATCTTAGTTTAAACTTTTGCATTATTTTTGTTTATCTTTTTAATCACTAAATTTTTTTTTCCAAACAATAATTATCTAAAAAAGTTTTGAGATGTGACCTTCATTGCTAACACATTTTTTTCAAAACAAAATATAATTTTTTTTAAAAAAAAAAATACACACAAAATACTTTTTAGATAAATTCTCCTACAATAAATGTTAGAGCATCTACTCTCATCATTCTCCATACTTATTTAAAAAAAAAAAAAAAAAAAAAAAAAAAAAAAAAAAAAAATCAAATATTAGATTTGTAGGACGTACCTAACTGAAAGTGAATCCAATAATTAATTTAAAAATATGAAAGGATGAGAGAAGATCCGGGTAGATGCTCTAGCATTTCTCTCTTTTTTACCTTCCTATAAAAATGTTTTCAAAACTAATGCTTAGTTTTTAAAAAGCAAGTAAAAACACGCCAAGTTGTTAAAACATGCACAATAAACAAATGGAGGTTAGCATTGTTACTTCTTAAAAAAAATTTATTATTATTATTATTATTTTTTAAGAAAAAGAGGTTCCCACTTCAGCGGAGGTTGGCCTCCCCATCTTTCACTTACCTCCTACAATAAAGAACCCACCTCTTCCACGCTACCCCTTACATCTATATGTTGATTGAGATAACAAGGAATTTGCTCTCGGTTCAACACTTCATTTTTTTTTTTTTTAAGCATGAATTCAATGGTTAATTTTTACTATTACATCATCTAATTTTATGACAGTTGTGCGGAAATTTACTAAATAGTATTATTCTAGATTTTGAGAATATTTAAAAAGAGTAATTCTAAATACTCATCTTACATCTCACTTCTATACTACTAAGCTGATGGTGCTGCCATATCGTAGCATTACTCACTTAAAAGTATAGTTGATCCGCCAAATCAAGGCAATTCTTTTCCACTTTGAGTGGTGATGCTTTTAAAATCATTTTTGGAATACTTAGGCTATGTTTGGGAAAGGCCGGACCGGACCGGACCCAAAAACCCAAAAAATTATTCTCAAAATCGACCACAACATTCTTAGTTTTTACATCACATCAATCACTTTTTATTACTATTCAAATAAAAAAATCATTACAAAATAAATTTTTTCACTTTTTTATACAAAATATTCCTACTTTTTTCTCTTATATCAATCAAATCTACTACAGTACCGTTCCACTCCCTTTTTCCATTTCATTGCCAAGCACAGCAACCTATGAACAAATGCTTGACTACCTCTAATTTGCGAATTGTCAGACTCAAACTTGCAAGATTTGCTGATTTTTCATGCAACAGCGTTTACAATAGAACCAACAAAATATTACTTCAATTTTCTTCGTTCAATAATTTTCAGAAAGCTCGGATTAGAAACCAATCCAAATTGTAATTGACCCAAAATGTTTTGATCTCAGCATTCACACAAAACTCAATTTGCATCTCCATGACAGTAAGCCAAATAAGAGAGGTATCCCAGCATCAATTCCTGGACCAGTCCTTACCCAAAAAAAAAAAAAAAAATTAAAGATTATTTGAAAATATCAGGTCAGCATTGTGAGATAATTGTGAAAAAAAATATAGTACACAACAATGGGACAATAAAAAAAGGTACACAATACAGACTGAAGTTCGTATCAAAATGCAAAATTAAGCTAAGACAACATGGGGCATTTTGTAACTGCTCCCTGATTTCTGTAAAAGGCATCTCCAAATACACTGAGACTGAACAAAGTGAGAGACAATTTGTAAGCCCTGCTTGATTGAAAATTCTCCATTGGACAAACCCTCCCAAAAAGGAAAAAAAAAAAAAGAACCAAAATTATATACAGCAAGCAGATTCTTTCCAAACCAAAGACTCCAATATCTTATACCACACTAACATTTAAATATTTTGGAGAATCCATAAGTTAGTAAGTTACCCTGGTCCAATTTGTCTGCTCAGAAAACCATGGCATGTCATGATAAGTGATAAAATGAGATCAAGAGAGACCACTGATACAATATCCATATTAGTAGAATAGCAGTCAAATTATCAATACACATAAAGTACCACCTAAGAAGCATCATGGCAATAAGGAAGCCCAAAATCCCCTGTACTGGGTATCATAGTCACGAGCCCCTAATCAGCCTTCCCAGGTGCCAATTATTTAATAGTTAAGCTATATATGTAATTTGTGTCAGGAGCAGACAATGCACATAATCAGCAAATTGAAGCAGGTAGGTAGGTCACCAAAGAAAACCCTAAAAGATAGGGAAATCCTTTGAAGTGAGTACTCAATGTGCACGCTCCCTGATGACTTCAAGATCCATCTCAGTTGGGTCAGTTGCCTGGATCTCATAATGGATGCCCTCCAGCTCCCTTCTGAACCTGTCCTTTGATGTTGCATACAGCATCTTGGCACGGATCCTGGATACAGAAGGAGACCTGGATTCATTGAAAAAGAAAAGCATTAGTTTTTTTCTTTTTTAAATGAATGGGATCCATCTCTCTTTTCTTCTAGAAAAAGAAAGACATTAGTGTCACATATATTTGAAAAAAAAATACATCTAAGGACATTCCCCACAAGAAAATGCCCCAGATGATTCGAATAGCATTTTTCTCATCCTCCCACAAGAAAATGAAAGACATAGTTGACAATTATTCACACCCTAAAAACTGCATCTAAAGGCACATAAACAATAAAAAGAGAACAAAAAGGAACTTCAACAGTTCAGAAACAGGCCCTGGCCAAGATCTGTCTTCAGCTTCCCTTGCATGGATATTAGGGGTGCTCCGCGGGCAGATTATAACTGGTCCGCCTGCCAGGCTCCGCCCACCCTTAAGGTAATGGGCAGATTTTTTACCCCATTACCCGGGTGGGTGGGATCTTGTTTTAAAAACCACCCAAGACGGGCGAATAGCAGGTTCAGAGTATGAGGTTGCGGATACTACCTGTCCGCCATTTAATATTATATTATTATTATATTTTTTTTTTATATCTACTATATTTACAAATATATTTTCTCTCTCCCTCATTAACTCTCTCCTTCACCTTTGAGGAGGTGGCACTTCGCCAAGAGCACGGCCCCCCATCCTTCCTCTCCCCTTCCCTTCCCCTCCTCTCCTTCTCTTTCTCCCTTTTCCTCTCCTTCCTCTTTCTCCGTTCCTTTCTCCTCCCCCCGTCCCGCAGCCAACTCCTCCCTCGCTGTTCATTGCCGCGACCTTCCACCCCCCACCTCCGATCTAGCCTCACTTCCCCTATAGGCCCGTGGGTTAAACAGGCGGGACCTAAAAAGAATCCATGTCTATTGGGGTAGATACTGCCGATTGCCATCCCCCGTGGATGGACAGGCGATTCCTGAAACTGCCCCCCAATGGGGGGCAGATACGGGGGCTGTGGTAGCGCTGAAATCCCATAGCCCTAAGGAGATCAAATACCAACTCTTAAATATAATCAAACATCCATAACTTTTTAATCAAAATTCTAGAAACCTAGTAGGCCAGGATAACAAGAAAAGGCAACAGATTCTCAATGACCCTCAAGATGCCACCAATCAATTCAAACTTACTTTAACCTTATCATTCCACTAACAAGAGTCAAATTCTAGAAATCCTCAAATAATGAAAGGACCCTCTCCAAATGATCATGCTAGCACTCACTGAAGAGAGACCTCATTGCTGTCTCATTCATTAGCAGTCCTGTGTCTATAATGAGGAACACAAAGGATATTATTCTCCACATTTCCAGTAGACAAAGGTCATATCACCGTAGAAATGCCTATTCAGATTGCCCACTTTTTGTGTATAATTGTGCACAAATGCATCTTGTGATAAGGAAAGGTCTGCGGAAGACATGAACCTGTACTATGAAGCTATTCTTTACAGAGAAAACATTGGCAACTACATAATGACAGGTGTATACATTTAGGAGAAACAAGGATGCTGAAAAGGAGATGAGGATATGATCAAGGGCATCCTAAGTATTAAGACCACAATGCCACTTTAAAAACACGTTCCCAGGAAGAAAATATTAGAAATTGTTTTTATGTTTAGAGTAATCATCAACAAAATTATTACTTACAAGAAAAATCAACTTAACACACCACATAATTGCATCCACATTAAATGTTGAGGGAAGGTATAACCGTGAACACAATGTGATATTGTATAGCTCCTACTACATGTACACACCTCATTCTCGTTAGGAAGAAAAAAAGGGTTTTATACCAAAAATGACAGCAATAATGAATTTGGATTGCAAATATGGCACTGGATTTTTAACCAATAAAAAAATTCCAGGAATGTATAGGTATAAGTAAGTATGAATAGTGTGAACACAACATAAGCCTGAATTTAAAATAAGAGGACAACAAGGCACATTTGATGAGTGCAGTTGCAGCCCGTTCTCCAACTGTATGGTACAAAATTGAGAATTTGCAAAAGAGACTAACCATGCAATAAAAAATATCTTGCTCTTCTGACAGTTCTCAGAAGTCACAAAGTCAAAGTCATAAATTGCGTATCGGCAATCATTCTCAGGCAAAGAAGCAGTGAAGTCATCATAGCTCTCAGCTGGGCCTCCAGTTTTTTCGACCACAACCTCTTTTTTCTTCTCATCGATCTTGAAAATCACATAGCGGTGCACCTTCTTCCTCTGCAGCTCCAGGTATGCGGTCTTGCTGTGCTCAGCAACACCCATGCCGGAAGAAGCATTGGACTGAAAAAAAAAAAAAAAAAGTAAGTGCACTTTATCTGAGAAAAAAATTAAAATTTAAACATTATGAGAATGATGATTACCATGTCGATAATAATAATAACAACAACAATGACAACATACCAACGAAAACTCCATATTATTTGTGATTTTGTTAAAATGCTGCAGATGTCCTTCAAGTCTAAGTTCCTATGATCAAGTCTTTCTGGCCCCGCTGAACAACTCTTCTTTGGGAGGTTGGGGCCCTGAAACTCTTAATATTTGGCAGTTAAGGATGAGTAAAATGCCCTTATGGGGCTTTTTTAATGGGCAAGTAACTCAAAAAATTTGTGTAAGTCCCATGGTTATGGGGCACAAGAGAGTATTCATTCTTTTTTTGTTTTCTCTATCTCTTCTTTTTTGGTCCAAGTCAGTGGCTTCAAATGCCACTTTTCGTCTCTAACCATGCAAAAAGCATTTTAGAGTCTAAAGTTGTGACTGCTTCCTAATAAGAAACATCGAGGAAGCACAAATTCTTATGCATTTAAATGGATATGCACAATGAGGACGCAAGCATTCAACAAGGCTGCAATTGGTCACACAATATAGAATTCAATTCATATTTCAATTCAGTAGATTCCATAATCAGAAAATTCCACTTTTGCTGTGTCAGACTTTCATTGAATTTTCGGGGTCTGCTTTTGCTTTACAGTGTAAATTCAGTTCCAAAGCCATCCCTAGCTGAAGCAACCAAAAAATAAGGGAAAAACATAAGAAGGAATTAACATCCTCAGATCCCAGTTCCAGTACCAATCTACCCCATGTGCATCCAACTAAACACAGCATAATGCTAAGCAATTCAGACCCAACAAGCATCACCAAGGAAATACCATTAATCTAGGCAATCCATTTACATTGCCCATAATAACACACTAATTCCAAATTAAAAAAAAAAAAAAAAAAAAAAAAAAAGAAAAAAGTGTAGAAATAAACACTGCTACCTAAAAATCTTTACCTCCAAATCAGGGAAACAAAACCAAAACTACTGGGTATTCAAACCCAACCACACACCTATCTCAATAACAATATTCGTATAGATTAAACAAGAAACTTTCTATCAGAAAAAAAAAAAAATGCAAATTAGTTATGCAAAGATATCTTCAAATCAAAGTCGAGATAACTGGGAAAAAAAAACAGAGATTTACTCTCAACTATAAGAAATAAGGATCTAACTTCAGATATGGACATAGAATTACATGCATAACAAATCAAATTAAAATAAATTAAAATAAAATACAAGCCCTCAACATTGGATCTAGGACGATAAAAAGATGAGACTATGTAGTAGTGAGAGCTCAAGCTTAAGCTTACCCCTCTGAAAGCCATAACTGCTTTGGTCGCAATGAGGGAGAGGAGAGAGAGAGATTTTCAAAGAGAGTGTATGGAGAGGAAAGACGGAGAAATTGAAACCCAGAAAACAAAAAAAAAAAGGAAATGATACTCTGAACAGAAAATTTTCAAAAAGTAAACAATATTCGGTCTCTGTGGTATGTGAGAGAGAGCATAAGAGGATTCGTGTTTTGTGAGTAAAGTAAAGTAATATTCTTTCCTGACAAGGACCGCCATTATCCCGTGGGGAAGCTAGTCTCGCAGTGATTATCTTTAAGGAAAAGTGCAAAATAAGTCCACGTTGTTTATTTTACTTCCAGATGAACTCCAATTTTTTTTTTTAAATATGCTAAATAAATAATTTATTTAGTTAAATTACATTCACTTACTTAATAGATTATTTTTTTTTTTTTTGAAAGAGACTTATTTAATAGATTTTGATAATTTGAGTCACTAAAATTGTAATACATGTTTTATTTAAATTTGTGTCACATTAACGAAATATGTTAACTCAGTAAATGAAATTTGATTATAGATAATAAATCATTTTTTTTAGCACATCTCAACGACTTGTGAGTTTATTTTAATACCACATAAAGTTTTTTTTTTTTTTTTTTTTTTTTTTAAGAAAAAATTCATATCTCTTATATTCATAAAATCAATCGACACAGGCAGAAAACTCTGTCAAAACAATATCACTAGTACAAGGTAGAATTTCTCCTACCTAGGTTGTATCAATGTCATGTTTCACTGATGCCTTGGCTAAGCCATGGGTAGCATTATTTGATTCCCAATTAACATGTCGAATCTACCAATGGGAAATAGAATTTAAAACCATAAGAATGTCATCAACAATTTGACCATATCTGCTGTCATTACGTGCTCTAGCTTAGACTGCATCAGTAACATTCTTTGCATCTCCTTCTAGAATGATAGACTGGAAACCCTTTCCAAGACTGAAGCTCACTGCAATGAAAGCAGCCATCATCTCTGCTGCAGTAGGTTCCAAGAAACCCCTCTTCATCACACTTGTAGTTGCTAGGACGTGTCCCATATAATCACGGACCACTCTGCCAAAACCCACACAACCCTTATTTGAATCTAAAGCCGCATCACAGTTCACTTTGAACACCTGTCAGTTCCATTTGTGTTGCAGCCCTGTATTCTTCTAAATTCCTGGTCGAACCACTCACTATTAAATCCGGGTGTGTGAATAAGCCATTATTTACCCAATCTGATGCAGCGTGACTAAGTACGATGCAGTGAAAAACAACAATAAAACAACAGATAACTAATTATAGATCAATAATCTAAGAATTCTTCTTGAAAAACTAGATACTCTCTACGTTTTGAAAAAAAAAAAAGGAGAATAAACTCAACTCTGAGCATTCTCATTAATCAAAATCAATAATAAATAATAATTGTTTTCTCTAGAGGCTATAAGTATATATTTATAGCCTAAA
Source organism: Corylus avellana (assembly GCF_965113065.1). Taxonomy (NCBI): domain Eukaryota; kingdom Viridiplantae; phylum Streptophyta; class Magnoliopsida; order Fagales; family Betulaceae; genus Corylus; species Corylus avellana. The sequence continues at coordinate 25,478,999 of NC_142493.1, forward strand.
ACCCTAAACTTAATAAAATACAACATAAATACCCTAAACCTAATAAAATAACGAAATAAAGACTTCCAAAACCCGAACCCTAATAAAATAACAACATAAAGTCAACTAGAAAATAATAAAATGTGAAAAATAACATAATTCCCCCCATGTGCACTCGAGCACAGTTACGGGTGCGATCAAGCGCAGGTGGGCGCTCGATCGCAGGATCGAGCGCAGTACCAGGGGGTCTTTCGAACAGGATCTGCATCTTTCTGATCTGCATCATTCTCCCCACGTTGGAGAGAATTCGTCCTTGAATTCGGCCAGTTCTTTCCACGGTCCTTCAGATGTCCAGTCAACTCATTCCACTCGCCCTTCCTCAAAATCAAAATAAGGCAACACGCCAAAATAAATGTGACGCTTCTCATCATCGAAATACCTTAATGGTTGTCATGAAAGCCCCACACACCACTTGGCAATACTTCAGTTTTGCCGTTCTTCTCTCGTTCCTTCTCCCTTTCACGTGCCATGAAGATACTCAAGGACGGGTCAACCGTTATTTCCCTTGTGAACATATAATTCTCCTTATCCACATAGAACTCATCACAATTGTTGTTAGGAGAATTTAAAATACTTTCAACACCAATGAAATCAACATAATCAACCCCTTCATCATTATAATTAGGCACTTTACCTAAAAAGTCTTCATCAACCTCTTCATAATTGTCGATGTCACCCGTGGGCTCTTCCTCTTCCAATTGATCATCTTCGTGGTAGAGGCCGCCAAACATGGGAGAAAAACTATTTTCTTTGTACTCTTCCTCTTGGTCATCTTCTTCGGGGTAGAGGCCGCAAAGCATGGGAGAAAATCCATCATCTTCGTACTTGTCCTCTAGGTCGGATGCCAAAGGTCCTTCAATCGGTTCTTCCTCATTGACATCGTCTTCATAGGTTGGTGGGGGATCCCAATCCACAAATCCTTGTGAAAGATCTACAACATCTTAATGTCTGAACTTTTTATCAATGAATTCGGATTCCTGAAACTTTTCATCCACAAATTTTTTTTTCTCCTCCACAAAATATGGATTCGGTTTATGGATTTGTGGTTGGCAAGTAGTGGTCCAATTGCCCTGTCGTGGACTCTTCGCCTCACTCCATGTTTCCCTAAATACCTTTTTTTGTAGGAATTTTCTATTTTATTTGTCATAGTCATAGACCCTTGTTTCCAATTTTGTGACTTTTGACCCATGGTATAACTATGGGGCAAGAAAGCGACCCGTATATATTTTAATAGTTTCTCACAACTATTGATCTTCAATTTGCCTTCCCGCTTCCTAGTTTTCTTCAGTTGTTGCCACCACGCACCAACTCTTCCCCGGAATGTATGTACCACCAAAGAGACTTGTTGTTCATTGGGCACCCCATTAAATTCAAAAAACTCTTCAACAGTCAACACCCAATCCAAAAATTTGTCGGGTTCTAGATCCCCGTCGAATTTTGGAATTTTGAGTTCAAATCTACTTACCCGCCGATTGGCGCACAAGGTGCTAACGTCCGTGCGTTTGGCGCTCCGCAAACGGGTTTTTAGATCTGTTCCCATGTTGACCACACAAGTTGGATAATTGGGTAGTGAGGTCTTCAATTTGATCCATCATAGTCCTGAATCGATCATTCGTGTGTTGCCAATGTTCAGCAATAGATTTGCCTTCCGCCTCCGTGAATCGCGGTCTTGGTTGACGATGACAATTGTTCGGCCCACCACTCATGTGTCTCAAACGAATCGCCGATTGCTCCTTACGTGCTGTCTCTGTGCGCACGTACACTTCGTTCATGGCTGCAAAGCGATTGCTCCTCCCCATTCATGGAAAGTAACTAAACTCTGATACCAATTAATGCAGCGTGACTAAGTAGGCTTCAACGAAGAACAATAATAAAGCAGCGGATAACTAATTCTAGATCTTGAGTCAATCAATAATCTAAGAATTTTTCTTGAAAAACTAGATACTCTCTAGGTTTTGAAGGAAAAGATGAATAAACTCAACTCTAAGTATTCTCATTAATCAAAATCAATAATAAACAACAATTGTTTTCTCTAGAGGCTATAAGCATATATTTATAGCCTAAAACCCTTAACCTAATAAAATATGACATAAATACGCTCAAAACCCTAAACCTAATAAAATAACGAAATAAAGTTTTCAAAACCGTAACCCTAATAAAATAACAACATAAAGTCGGCTAGAAAATAATAAAATGTGGAAAATAACATAATTCACCCCGTGTGCGCTCGAGCGCAGTTACGAGTGTGATCGAGCGCAGGTGGGTGCTCAATCGTGCGCTCGATCGCAGGATCAAGCGCAATACCAGGGGGTCTTTCAAACAGGATCTGCATCACAATCATTCCATCGCAGCCATATTTTGTGTGATATTTCAACAAACAAGCAGACCACTTCTCTGTCACAGTCTTGGAAAAAACCTTCCTCTACTTGGATAAATTCAGGCCCATGTGAAACCCTTTTTTGAAAGACCCGTAAGCTAGCCCCCCAAACGTCCTTTGCAAAAGGAAAATTCCATAGAATATGAAAAGAGGTTTCCGGTTCCAGTCCACAAATTGGGCACAGTAGGTCTTGAACTATCTTCCGTCTGACGAGATTATCCTTTGTAGGTAAAATATTTTGACATGCTCTCCATATAAAGTTTTTCCCCACATTCAGAATTTGTAACATCCAAATACCACTCCAGATTGCACTAATATCCTTCCTAAAGGAACTCTCTGGACACTGACCATCTTCTTTCTCTTTTGCAAGATGATAAGCACTCCTCACCGAAAACACACTATTAAGAGTTCCCCTCCAGATCTGTACGTCAGGTCTATTGGTATTGCTCACTGGAATGGATTGAATAGTTACTGCTTTAGTGGCATTAAAAATGTTCTCAATTAAGAATGTATTCCACCAATGAATGTCTTGATCAATTAATTCTCGCACCGTTGCTTCCCTAGACAAAATCTTTGGTGGGGATTGAATCATGAATGTAGATGGAGGAGGAATCCATCTATCCCCCCAAATTTTAACACTTCCCCCATCTCCAATCTTCCAAATTAATCCATCCTGAACAATTTCACTCACTCCATGAATACTTCTCCAAGCAAAAGAGGGCTTACTTCCCAGTTGAGCACCCAATTGTAAGCCATTTGGGTAATATTTTGCTTGTATGATTTTTGAAGCCAGACTCTCCTTCGTGTTCCACAATCTCCAAAATTGCTTAGCCAATAGAGCACGGTTGAAACATTTGAGATCACGAAAACCCATCCCACCTTTCTCTTTAGAAACACCCATCCGCCCCCAACTCATCCAATGAAAACGCTTCTCATTTTCTTTGTGTCCCCACCAAAACTTCTGCATCATAGAGTTGAGATCATAACAAAGTGTTTTTGGTAAAGAAAAAAACACTCATGCTAAATGTGGGGATGACTTAGATTACCGCCTTCAAGAGGATCTCTTTACCTGCTTGAGATAAAAATTTAAGCTTCCAATCTTGTAGTCGCTTTCAAACCCTATCCTTTATGTGGTATTGTTGGAAAGTCGAGAACAACACCACATAAAGTTAATTGTAAATCAAATAAAATAACACGAATTGATTTACATTTTTCCTTTATCTTTATTTCAATCAAATATAAAATATTTTATTTTGAATTTGATTTAGGTGCCATAAAAAAATTACAGGGTTGAAGTTTTTTCAACGATTTATGTTTGATTTCACATTATTTTTTTTAATAAAAACTTGAAATAAAATCTTGAATGAGAAAAAAAGTAAGGACAAAAATTAGCTACAAACTGATTTGTAGCTAATTCATACAAATTAATTTAATAAAGTGACATGTATCTCATAACTATTAAAAAATGTGAGAATCATATGTTATTTAAAAAGCATGTGTTTCTCACATGCTAAGGGACACATGATACTTTATTAGAGTGGTTTGTATGAATTAATTACAAACCAGTTTGTAGTTAATTTTTGTTAAAAAGTAATATGTTGTAATGTTTTTTCTTACAACTTAAGCTGAATTCATTTATTTCATGGCCAAATTTGAAATTGGTGCATATAACAATTTATAGTGTATATGAAATTAATGTTGATATTTTTTTTTAACAATCTAGAGTTTGTTTTGTGTTTCAAATTTGCAGGCCGAAAATTAAAGTATGTTTTCAAAAAAAATTGGGAAAAGTGTTTTATTTGGAAGTGCATTTTTTTTTTTAAATGGCCGTTTTTTAAACGTGAAAAATATAAATTTTCAATTAGCAAGCTATGGGTAAATAAAACACACGATTTTAAAAGTCAACCTACTATTTTACCAAACGTTTAATTATATTTTAAATCGCACATTTTAAAATTATTATTTTATAAATAGCAGGTTTTATCTCTAAGGGGTAGCTCAATCGGCTAAGAATAATGCTTCATGAAGTGAATGTTACTAGTTCAAATCCCGCCCACCCTTCCTTCCTCTTCTGCGAACATATCAAAAAAAAAAAAAAGTTTTTGATATCGCAAAATGAAATAGATCTTTAGTGGATAAGAACTCTAGAGTCTAGAGGTGAAAATGTGGATGCGGATAATAACAATATCCGCATCCACATCCACAAAATACGAATAATGATTTTTGATATCTACATTACGTGATTATTATCCGCATTCGTGCCGTTAATGTGACGGATATTATCCGTTATCCGCATTTGAGGTAATGAACATTTTAGATATTGAAGTTGTTATTCACTAATTATTGCTTATAGTAAATACAAAAAAGAATACATTATTTATACTTGAACACTATTATTCAGATTACACTTGCTAATCATTTTGCCAATAAATTTTCATCGTATATATTATTTAATATTTAGCTTATAGTAAATCTATAGTTGGTGAAGAAAAAAAAATATTTTAAATAATAGTAATAATAATAATAATAATAAATTAAGAACATATAAGACAATTAAATCGGAACAAATAAGAAGACTTTCCTAAAATTGAAATCCAACAACATTACAAATCCATCAAATATAAAATACATAAATTAAAAAACATTAAATATAATATATATGTATATATATAAAACATATAAAGGAATGCAATATATGCATTTGCATCTGTATTTGCATCCGCATATGTAAATACAGGCGGTTATTATCTACTCACATTTTCACCCCTACTATAGACAATTACTTACTCTAGACAATTACTTTCGCTCAAATTGCTTATTTGGATAAAGAATGTGAAGAATCCCATATTGAATCTACCGACAATTGAAAATTGATATGAACCCCATATAACATCTCTAAAGTTATCTGCAATTCAGACTCTCAATCCTAATCCAGCTTTAGTAGTGTCACGTTTGGTTGTGTTCTGCATGGACCACATCTCTGAGAGCTTAGAAAGAAGAAAAATAAAAGAAGGAAAGTTATTGTCCAAGGGCTGCAAGCATTTGTAGAAACAGGGATTTTAAAGAGGAATTTCCAACGTTTAAATTACGCTTTTTCAGGATTTTAAATCTCGCGCGAAAATGGAATCTGATGGTAATTTGTGAATCTTTCACTTTAAACCCTATTTCCTCTCTTTCCCTTTTCCCAAAAATCTGAATAAAATAAAAGAGAATCTCTTTCAAGATTACAACTTTACCATTTTCGGCCGCTGATTCTCTCAGAAATCGAGCAGAATATGCGAGAAAGCGATTTTTTTTTTTTTTTCCTTTCCTTCTTGGTGTTTGGAATTCTCTGAATTTGTGTTCCGCGTGATGTTTTCTTAGGGCGAAGAGGTTCCACAAATCCCACGGCCATGCTCCAATCTCTCTTGGGCAGGAGAGAAAAGCTTCAAGAAGAACTCAGTAACATCGAAAAGCAGGTAATTTGACTCTGGTTAGTAAGAAAACAAAGCTAAAGAAAAAAGAACATGTGAAGAATGTAATTTTTTCTTATGCTTTCTCAGTTTCTCTTGTTTGTCTCTTGAAAAAATGCACAATTTAACTGAACGAAGTGAAATATTTGTCTTAATCCAATTGTTTCATTTGCTTTCTTTTTCGTTAATAATTAATGGTGTTGGATTATTACTTTATTCAGTTTGCCCATTTATTGCAATTATCCATATTCATGTATTCTTTGTTAGTACAACTTCTTGAGCTAAGCTGAAGCTTACTCATGTTATCAAATATAGGTTTTTGAGTTAGAGACGAGCTATTTGCAAGATTCAAGCAATTTCGGGAATGCCTTGAAAGGTTTTGAAGGGTTTCTTTCTTCATCCAAGAGCACAACAAAGTAACTGACTTCTATACACATTGATTCCTTGCCGTGTGAATATATGTCCCTTTTTTTCTTTTTTCTTTTTCTCCGCATGGTGGTTTTACTGTGAAATATATGTTTTTCTTTTCTTGTTGTTTAGTCAATGAGTTGAGTATATTTGCATGGAAAAGTCACAATTTTATGAGTGCAAATGATGCGTGGAGATTGCAAATTGCTCCACGCTACGTTGCTTGTAGCATCTAGTAGTCTTATTAGACATGGAAGCACCAATTAATAATTACAAATCATCCTTATCGGATTCTATGAATTTCTGGTTTAATTGAATTTTCCAATATCGAACTGATCAAGAATGCAACTTACAATGAGTTCAGGATATCATTGTAAATTGTGTTCTTAACTCGTGGTAAGTTGCATTCTTGATCAGTTTGATATTGGTAATTTAGTTAAACCAGAAATTAATCTAGTCAACAGTTTGATATTGGTGAAACGATTCAAATGTTCTCATTGTTACAAAGTCTATATTGTAGCATAGCCTTTTATTTTTATCCTCCCTTTTCTTTCCTCGTTAACTGTCTTAAAAAACTGGTGTACTATTATTCATTAAAAAAAAACTGGTGTACTACGCATGTTAAATTTAGATTTAACATCAGGATAGAACTCCATTGTTAAGTAAGGTTCCAGTGGCTCTTTTCTTTCTTTTTCTTTAGGTAGAGGGAGGGGGGGAATGTTCTCTGACACCCGTGTAAAGTCTAGATTGAATGTCAGAAAGGAACTTCATTGTTAATAGAAAGGTCAAGAAAATTTGGAAAGATAACTGGTAGATGGTTAAACTTCATTCAGAAATCCTTTTGGATGAAGTTTCTAAAAGCATTCATGTCTTCTTGAAGGGAGGGAACTGCTGAACAGATAAAAAAAAAAGGGATCATAGTTGGTCAATGAACAAGAGCATTTGGATATTCTGAGTTTGATTTATTATGATGTCAAATGTAATATGAATCTGAATTTTTTACGTTATTTAAAATAGATAATTGGGAGCATCTTAAATTTCCTGCTTTTTGATTGATTATTTCTGAAACTTATTATGATTTTGCAATTAATGTGGTGCCTTTTGTTTTCTTGCCGAAATCAGTATTTATAAGAAACTTAAATATCATGACTATTGAGTATTGACTTGATTTATTAATTTCAATCATATTAAGAAGATGGTGTTGGTGCTTATGTAGAAGGTATTCTTACATAGTATATGTTGTTGTGATACCTCCTGTAAATAAATCTAAATGTGAGATGTTCAAGTGTGACTGTTGGCTAGATTTTTGTGACCAAATTATGTTTCAAACTGTTCCTGCAGCTTAAAGAGGTCCAGGAAATTCCAGCCTGAAGATAGAATCTTCTCATTGTCTTCAGTTACCTCACCTACAGTATGTACTAAATTTCACATTATATTTTGATGAAACTTCTGCATGATCATACAGAATTATCTTGTAGTTTGTGCTAGAAACTATGTTAGACTGATGCCCGATGGTTTTGTGCACCTATAACCTCCACAAATTGCTGTGTGAATTGACCCTTAGAAATGGAGTGGGATTGCACTCAAGGCATATACAGCTGATATTGGTTGATGATACATGAAAGATAAAAATTGATTTGATTCACCGTAAAAGCAAAGCAATGCTGTTAGGATCCAGTAATCGTAATTATTTTGCCTAGGTGCCTATGGTAGGAATAAACTGGTTATGGCTATAATTCCGTTGGGTTGGGTTAGATTGAAGGTGATTTAAAGGCCCTCGGGTTGGTTGTTGTAGTTCGGAACTTTATTTTTGTCTTTCTAAATGCTGTGTGCCCTTTATCGTTGTTGATAAGATGTGCCTTTGACGATGCTTTACAAAATATGCCTTAAAGGCATTGAAAGTGAAATCATTCTCTGGTTCAGAATAATGGGGAAAAAAGAAAAATAGGAAAGGGGTTGGGGGTTGCCCAATAATTGGATTGCATCTTGAAAACTTACATTCAAATAGAGCCAGAGATTGAAGAAATAGTTTTGAAGTGAAAATTCTGATTTAGACCCCAAGTTGTTAAAAAGAAGATTACCAGAAAAAATATTGATAAACTTGATTTTTTCATGTCTTAGACCGACGTTTACACCGACTTAATTCTTAACTTAAACTTGAACATTATAACCCAGAAACCATGTTTTGACACATAAATTTGGCTACGCAAAAATAAAACCTAACAGAAAGCAAGGTCTCATTAGAAATATTTTAATTGATGTGTTAAAACTTTCTTCATTATTATCCTACTCACTTTGGGAACCTGTGCTCATAAATTTACTGAAAGAGCATAAAACTTAATTGGGAAACACCATGGGAAATTTTGTAAGTACAAAATGGTGCTGACGCTGCAACCTAGATGTATCATATGAATTCTTTTGCTTCCCTCTTTCTTTCTCTTAAAAAATGTGTCCCTTTTACTGCTATGTCATGTTTATGCAACCCTGTTCTTCTGTTTTCTACCAAAAGCTAACAATGCGAAATGGTCATAATGAGGCTGCATCTCACGTGGTTGAGATATATCCAGATTTAAGAGGACTGATTTCTTCACTTGTTTGTTTATGTTTAGGCTGAAGAACTTGGACTTGGTCGCGATGGTGAGCCCATATTGATTATTTTACAAATATTATTTCCCTTGACGATTATAGGTTGAAAAGTCCACTTTTGGCTTGTCATGTTTCCTCCTTTTTCTGTTCATTGTAGATGGAAGATCTGATTTTGGTCCAGGTCGGTCTAAGGGTGGAGGCTTACCCACCAATGGGCAGTAAGTGCTCATTTCCATCTCAATTGATTGAAGTACTGAAGAAAAGTTTGCCATAGATGTTTAAGCAACAAAATAATTAAGTTGAATTTTACATTCATAGAAAATTGTTGTGCATCTTACATTTCATTATACCAAACCATGTTTTAGGGCAAAACCAAAGAAGGGAAGAACAGCGTCCAGAGATGCAAAGAGAATAAGGCCATCAAGTGAACAAGATTTTGATGATGAAGATGATCCTGATTTGAGATGACCTGCATTCGTTGGAGGGCTTGCGATGTAAACATTCGATGTAATTTCAGGTTATTAGAGTTAGAGGATAAACTGTGTTGTATTGTAGCCTAGGACTAGGAAGTTTCTCTTTAGGTCATGATGGCTAGGTTCCTTAGGATTGGCAATGTTGCATTATTAGCTTGTCATAAGCAATGAAATGCCGTCCTTAATTTACCTAATAATCTTTTTCACCTTAGGGTTCTTATCCACTTCTGTTCCTCTTCCAATTGTGTTGTAACTGTATTGTTATTGTTAGTATTAGGAAAAGAGAAAAAGAGTGATTTGTAATTGAGAGTTTTAATCTTTGGCCATTGGCAAGAATCTTTTCATAGTATAATTGACATGATTGGCTCCTGTAAGGCTGTAACACTTTTGCTCAGGTTATGCAATTTTTTCTGTAAGTTATCTTTGGCTAGGCCATGTTATTTGAATGCTCTCTCTCTCTCTCTCTCTTCTTTGATTGCGCATCATGGTTCTTGGTTGGATCAATTGAAAATTTCAGAGTTAAGGTAGGCAACCTAATTGAGGAAGGTGTTATGTACAATTTTTTTTGTCATTTTTAACCGGCTTGACATATGCAGAAAGTTGAAAGTTTGCAGGTTGTTGTGTTCATGTTGAAAAGGTCTTGGTTCTGTGGTGAAAAACAAGGTAACATCTTCAACAAAGAATCACTTCTGATGACTATGTACACTTGAATAAAATATTTCTTTCTTTCAACCTTCGTCTTCCCCAATTTTGCACAGAAAAACAGTAAATTAATCATTGGCTCTGACCTGTTAAAAAGAAAAAAAAAAAAAGAAAAAAGAAAAAAGAAAGACAATTGCACCATTGCGGCCATGGATGGGGCTGGGTCTTTGTGTTGGATCATTTCAAGCTTAGAACAGGCCCCAACCCTTGCTATAAACCCCATTAGTTAATCAAATTTTATAGTCATAATTAAACTTGTTAGACTTCATGGGCTCGCCTCTTTCTAAATTAGAAGCCTTCAATCTACCAATTCAAACTAACATTTGCTTCTCTTTTGTCAATTCAGTTCACTGGTAAAGTCTTCAGCCATTATCCAAAGTCAGAATGGAATGAACCTTCCTATTATTTAATTTGGTGACAACACATATAATTCTCTCATGAAGTTAAATCAAAATTTTTAAAATACCCCCAGTGTTCTTTAGGGTGGCCAATGGCCAGTTACTCCTATAATGTTTCAATTTTTTTTTTTTTTTTTTTTTTTTTTTTTTTTTTTTTTAAGTTTGTAGAAAAAAAAATGATGGTATTTTTTTTTTTTTTTTTTTGAAAATTCATTTTGTTTCTCAAGGAATAGCTATTTTTTTTTTTTTGTAGAAAAATTCATTATATATATATATAGGAGTCTATTATAGCTAGATACCAAAAGTACCCTAATTTTGTTTCGGATGAAATTCCTTGTACACTACGTAACTAGAGATTTGGTAAGACATTTCGCCTAGACCTAAACAGAATATTGTGTTATTGTATTTATATGATCGAGTACAATCGATGATATATACACGTTTGTTTTGTAACCTACGATTCAAACTTCACATGATATATCTGTTAAGTTACAATTAATTTACAATATTTTGAACTCTTCTACATGTGACAGAAGTAATTAATGTAAAGATATATAAGTTAGAAGTTGTATTATAGAAGATTTCTATTAAATAAGGATTAGATGATCTTATTCTAATTGTATAAATTTTGGGTAGAATTTATCATTGAAAATCGGCTTGTAAGGGAGCGGTTGCAAAGAGCTTATATATATATATATATATATATATATATATATATATATATACACATAGTTAAGATTGTAGTCAAGTGATCATGTGCATACCTGCACTGCATGAAATACTTAAGATCATAACATACTCTTATGCTTTGCATGCAACTCAAGTCCATGACAATTTACTCTATTGACACTATCCTGATGATATTCAATTTCTTTTTTGGTGGCTTTACTCACCTATATAGTATTCAATGAGTTGTTACGTGAATAATTCTTAAGCACGTAATGGAAAAAATTGATTAAAATTGGGTAATTAATTAGATATGTTTTTAGAGAGAACTTGAACAAAATAAACTTCTTTGATTATTTTTATTAAAATTAAACAAGCTTTATATAGATCGACTTTCAAACTGATGAGGTAAGTAATATTGGAACTAATGATAATTAAATAATAAACCAATATAAATTAATCTTAAAATAAGAATCCTTATTTAATAGAATTATATTCTAATACAACTTCTAACTTATCTCCTCACTATTGATTGGATGAGTAATTGTGTCATTTGGCTTTGAATGACACGAGTACTTAATTTATCTTTGAATTGCTCACCCCTCTATCACTGTCATCTCTCTAATATATAGTATCCATTTTGGGATAATGAAGAATAGTCAAGAGAACGATTGAACTCAATGCTAACCACTGAATCCTATGGAACTCGTCACCCTGCACGTCACTAGAGCACCACGTACGACCCTAGCTTGGTGGTGTGTTTATACTGCAGTTGACCAGGGGAACACCATTGATGTTGATTGGACATGCTTGCTTGCAATCTGAAAGGATAAATTGATCTTGGTAATATGTTTCAAATGCAATCTGCGTGCTGCGCGCTGACTAAATCATTCAATCCATAGAAAAATATTTACTTTAATTAATATACCTTTAATATATTGTTACTTTGCGTGTCCAAAAAGAAGGTACAATCAGTCATAAACATGACCTAATAACCATAGGTATAAATTTTTGATTCATTCTCTTGTTTGGGATTCAAGTTTAGTTGGCTTTGGGAATCATTCTCTTGTTTGTTTTTCTTTTCCTACACAGTACCTAAGGCGAATAGGTAAAAGGAGAGTACTGACACTAGAGCTAAATATATAGAAAGTGATGGTTATAAGCAGAACCAACAAAAAAACTCGGTTCAGGCAATTGCTGGTTGGAGAAAGACCCGTGGAGCTTATAAACACATCCATTTTCCGCTCTAGAAATTATTCAAATTTTAGTAATTTTGATGTAGTTAGGGAGCTATTTTCATGTACCGTTGTTGGAACTGGAAAATATAAACTAAATGAGAAAGAGGGAAAATTGCAAAGGATGCACTCTTGGAAGTACCTCTTATATAAAATCCGAAGTAAATCCAAAGATATTCCTCTAAAAAGCAAATTAAGGGGTACTTGCCCTGAGAGGATCAATTTGACGGTAATCTTGAAAAGATTATAATCTTCCTTAATCAAGAAGACATTAATGCATGTGACCATGCTTTAAGATTAGCGACGAATTATAAGCAATTGACACTTTTTTCCTTGGACTGCAAGGAGTAGAGGAAATTGCATTCATGCCTAACAGTGACAGATACATATATATTAACAAATAAGATATAAATTAATTAAGTTGGAATCCCTTGTAATCCCTTTCCTCATTTGAATTGGAAAAAAATAATTAAAGAAGATATAACCTTGGTGGAGATTGGAGAATATATAATTATATATATAGCATTATCAATTGTTGAACATTGACTAATTATGCACAAACTAGTCAATGATTATGAAAGCAAAACAAACCCTAGCTAATTTAATATACACTTGTAATATTTTATGAGGTTATTATCGTGATCGAGTCCTACATGTTACGAGACAACATTAAATGAATGGGTACAAACCCCGAAAGAGTTAAGTTTGCTCAGAAAACAACATAACCTAGTCAGAGCTATACTTCTCTAGTCAAAGCTCCTTAATATTAATATTATTTTCATTGATCAGTAAAATCCCAATCGTGAGGCATTTGAAAAATTCAGAATAATTAATATTGTAAAGATTTTTTTAAATGTTGTTCTATCTATCCATATGGTGGACTAATTCTTATCTCCTTCACCCGACCCTCACCTCATTTTCACTGGTTTTTTTTTTTTTTTTTTTGAATAAGTCATAATTCATTAAAAAAATAACCCAAAAACAAGAAAATAAAATAAAAGAACAATGACACAGGCCGGGAGCATATCCGAGAGAAAAGTTCACATAGGAAGCGACAACAAATAATTAATCATTGCAAATTAATTAAGCTTGTTTAGATTCAATATTTGCAAAAGCATCATGCATTTCTTTTATATATTTATAACTCTTAAAATAAAGATTTTACGCATCAACAATATATATATGCATGCATGTACGAAGCAGAAAAATGCAACACGAAGCATAAAAGTAGACTTTTTCAGGAACCTAAAAATGGATATTTTGTTTGTCTTGTATGTCCTTGTTCTCTTCGATCGATCTCCTGTCTGTTGTTGGTACGTAAGGAATATTTAAAAAAAAAAAAAAAAAAAAAAAAAAAAAAAAAAGAAGAAGAAGAAGAAGAAGAAGAAGAAGAAAGAAAGAATGAATCTGATTTTTTTTTTTTTTTTTTTTTTTAAAACAAGATTAGGTGTAATATAATAGTGGAAACTCGTATTATTATCTAAAAGAACCATTCAGTGACTCGAATTAATTTGGTTGTATTATTTATTATATATTTATTATAAGTAACGTATGCCATGCAGATTTAACCATTAATTGATCGTCGCCCACGAAAATTGACTTTGACCGGTATGCAATACTTATACCATTTCCTTAATGTTTCGTAACCAATCGTTGCATTGACTTGACCCGACAACTCACGTGCATCGGTTGATCTTGAGAATCAAATAACAGTTTAAGAAGAACAAGCACCAACTTTTTCTTTGTTTGTTTCAGACAGGCGCAATTATTTTGTATGGTAGATAAAATAAAACTATAGAACATACATTTTTTTTTTTTTAAAAAAAAGGATTAATGGGTCGAAAAAACCGAATTAGTGCCAGACTGGATTGTAGAGTAGCTGAATAGAATCATGTAAAATAACTTCCTGGAGATCCCCTCAACTCAAGGGAGACTTTTTTTTTTTTAGAAAAAAAATCATAGTTGAGATAGTATATATATATACAGCGACTTCAGAACAACAGGAAACCAAAAAAAACAGGAGGAACAACAAAAATAATAGAAAATGAAAAAACAGAACAAGAATATTACCAGAAAATATATATTACAGTGAAAGAGAGACACAATTTACAAAGGAGAGGATCTTTTCCGCTTTTAAGGTGGAGATCCAATTGTTTCTGCATTTAAATATGATTTTCTATTCCAAATGCTATTTGATTATAGCTATATTCTTATAAAAATGAGTGAGTTAAAGTAACAATTACACTCTTTGATAAAAGTTTCAATCTGCATTCATGACCAATAAATCTAGAGTTAAAGCTCTAAGAAAATAGAGCATACTGCTCTAATGCATGATACAATGTCTCGTTTTGTATGGCAAATCTGCCATCTTTCTAGCTCACGAAGAACCCCTTTAGTATCTTCCACGATCTGTACCTGCTCAAATTTTGTACATTAGCTTTGATCGCATTAACAACTAGCAACAAAACACCCTTCAAGATAACATTATGTAGCTAGCCCCACCGGCCCCCACATGATCATGACAAAACTCGCGCGGCACCACTTTCAGCAACCACTGGTTTTGACACATATCCATACGTGTTACTTCTAGTTGCAATCACCTGGCCTGTCAATCTCTTGCTATGATACCAATTATATCCATACACCTGGTGGCAGAGTCTATGTCCACATCCTAGTTTATCTTGTAACATTCTTGCGACAAGCTATTCCATTTTAGAGTTACATCGGTCGCCTTGTGATTTTTAAAATTATAGTTGAATAGAAAAATAAAATAAAAAATGAATGTATAGCCCCTATTAGTGACTTTGTGTTAACATATTACCATAATAATGCACTTTTTTTAAAAAAAAAAAATTATTTTTTTATAAATATTTTGGTTTTGAGGGGGAGGTGGGTTTGAAAAGTTAGGCCTAAGTGGTACATTTTATTTTATTTTATTTTACCTCAAATGCTATAAGCAACCATTAGACCAAACATAACTCCAATAGCATCGATCGGTACATGGCAGTATGTGAGTGCGTGTGAACTAAAGATTTCCTTTTTTTTGGTCTATGAGCCACGCGAGCTTAGACCAAAAAGTAAACGTTTTTGGTCGTGAGGCTGACGAATGGCCAATTCATCCTTCGTACGCCACACTTGCATACCTATTAACGTAAATATCTATCGGCTAAGATTCTGACCACAAATTAAAGGAAAATGGTAAGCGTTTTTTTTTTTTTTTTTTTTTTTTTTTTTCACATGTGTATAGAAAAGAAGGATGGAGATTTGAATTACTGATTTCTATTTCATAAGACGTGATCTTTGGTCAATTGAGCTACTCGTTAGAGACAATGGTAAGCGTTCTTACGTTCTCTCGGTGTTTTTTTAGTTGTAGTTTGAATATTATTTTTTAAAAATTATATAAAAAAAATAGGGGTTATTTTTTTTTTTTTACTTTTTAAAAAATAATATCTACCTATGATTAAAAAAATATTAGGAAAACATCTAGCATTTTCCTAAATTAAATCATAATTGAAATTCTTAATTCCTACTGATTTCCTTGTTGATCGGAAAAATATTGCCTTCTCCTTTCGTATTATTATTATTTTAAAAATAAAAAATAAAAAATAAAAAATTAACAAATCAATTCAAAACACTCTAAACTACTTTAAAACAAGAAAATAAAAATTAAAGAATATTCTCTAAAAAGTATTAATAAACGAATTTCAAATCAATAATATAGTCATACAGTGATTATTCCTATTTAATTTTTTTGTGGAACTAGTCGGTAATCAATTTGCCACCAACGTGCTTTGAATTGAATGTGTGCTTGGATTGAAAATGTAAAATATATGGGTAAGTACTCAAGCATTTGAGATACTACCTAGTGAATGTTTTTCAACTAAAATAGTAGAAAATATCTGACTATGGATTTTTTCTTTTTGCATCATATTGAAAGTAGAGTAGACCAACCAACCAAATTAAGTGCCACGTCAAATTTATCGGCTGGTCCAGTAAAATAATGACAGGTCATGTTCATTGGCAGTCAATCTACCACGTGCAAATGTACAATTGTTGACTTGGCAACCAAATGGCATTAAAGAGAACATTGACAGGTCATGTTCATTTGGACTTTGCAACCAAATGTCACAAAAGAGTAGTTTAATCAGCTATAAATTATGTTTTATGATGCGATGGTTACTAGTTCAAATCTTTATTCTTATTTGAATATATAAAAAAAGAGAACAATAGTCAAAGCCCCTAAAATTGACTACGGATCGAGCACCTTCCCAAAGGTTTGCAAATTACAATAAAAAATATTTAAATAAAAAAGTGAAAGTAAATAATTAAAATGGTAAGTTCATTAAGTTGGATGTGACTACTTTAAAAAAAAATTAAAAAAAAAAAACCATTTAACAAAAATAGAAAAGTGAAAGTAAATAATTAAAATGATAAGTTGGATGTGACTACTTTAAAAAAAAAAAAAAATTAAAAAATCATTTAACTAAATTTTAACTTAACATTTGATGCAATAATGTGAATGCTAATAACCGACCAAACAATATGGTTAGATTGGGTGAGGTGTGAGAAATTCATCTATTCCTATCATATTAAGCTTTTAGAATAAATAGTAATTTAACAACTTTATTTCTTTCTTTTTTTTAATTGATTTGTTGACTTTTATTTATTCTCTTTTGCAATTTGTTGTGGCCATTGAGACCATAGAGCTAGAACCTGTTTTGGATTGCGTTTAAAAAATAGAGTTTTTAAGTCAAAAAGAATTTTTTGGTAAAAGTTTCGTTTTTAAGCTTTTGCTAAAAGTGTTTTTTTAAAACCATTTTTAGACTTTTTGGACATTTAAAAGTGCTTTTAATTTTTTTACCAAATGAATACTTTTTTTTTTTTTTTTTTTTTTTCAAAAAGTACTTTTAACACTCAAAAAGTCTGTTGAAAAAAAAAAGAAGTATTCATTTGCTAAAAAAAAAATTAAAAGCGTTTTTAAGGGTCCAAAAAACCTAAATAGCCAAAAAGTACTTTTGACAAAAGCTTAAAAATAAAGCTTTTATCCAAAAAAATTTTTTGACTTAAAAGCTCTATCTCTCTAACAGACTTTTAACCTTTTTTTTGTTGTATTTTTTTTTTTTAAGTTTATTTTTAAAAAAATTATAAATTTGCGCACGCCTGTTTAAATGCCCCTCCTTTTACTTGATCAAGTCAAAATTAAAACTGTCATTTGTTATTTA
The DNA here is from genome assembly GCF_965113065.1 of Corylus avellana. Taxonomy (NCBI): domain Eukaryota; kingdom Viridiplantae; phylum Streptophyta; class Magnoliopsida; order Fagales; family Betulaceae; genus Corylus; species Corylus avellana. The sequence goes on from NC_142493.1 coordinate 25,496,557, forward strand.
TTTTCTGTCCTTTTCGTTATGGTATTATATATACAAATATACGATAATTAAGCCCCACTTGCATAGTTTTTTATTTTTTTGAAATTCACTTGCAAAGTCTTGATCAATCATAAATGCATCGAAAGGACAACGAAGAATTTTCGGACCTTTGACATCACTTTGGGAATGGAACTCTCCTTTATTGATACCGGAAGAGTAGCTTACTTGTCTTTTATTTGTATCCTATTAAGAACGGTGTGATTAGTAAAATTATTATTAAGTTTGTGATTGATTATTATTAAATTTTGATTAAAAGGTGATTTTAATAGTCACATCTTTTTTAGTAGGACACAAATAGGCCACCTAAAATTACTCGAAGAATATAATTGCAACTATTTTCCATTAGTTATATTTTGTATTGGGATGAAACGGTTTTTTATTATTATTATTATTATTATTTTTTAAATTATGGTATATTTGTTAATGTGTTATGGGAGTATTTTTTATTTTTTGTTTGAAAGAGTGTTCTAATATTACATAAATGTAAAAATTGTTTTTAAAATTGATTTTTGGGAGGGTCCATATTTGAAAAATTTTTGTTTGTTTTTGTTTGTTTTTTTTTTTCATAGAATACACGTACCTGTTTTTTCAGAAACCCAAACAAATGTAAAGCTCTACTAGTAAAAAATAAAAATAAATAAATAAATAAAATAAATGAAAAATAAGAAGAGAAAAAATATTTTTAGCCCGGTGGCCGCCGCAACACAGTTACCCTAATTTTTTTTTAAAAAAATAATAAATTAGCTTTTAACTACGTAAAATTTAAGCACTTATTTTTTCAAATTGATACAAATTTATAAAAAGGGTCTATATTTTGAAAAATAATATTTCATTGTCTAAGTTGTTTGTAAATATATATTTATTATGACAAAAAAAAAAGAAAAAAAAAAGAAGAGATATATTTACAATCATGGCCTTTGCCAATTAATACATTCTTCTCCACTCATCACATTCACATGTGACCCATACATAATTAAAAGGGTAGACGAAATCGTGAGGAAAGAGCATGTGTATCATTGGTCAAACTACACCCATCCTTAATCTACGTACACAAATTCTCTGTAGAGCTAAACAACAGTATTCAACTATCGGATGCCACCCTGTTACATAAGGGAAAATTACTGTAGATGCCCATGCTACTCTAATCTATTATCAAATCACTCCCTAAATTTCAACTTCATCTAATCACCCCCAAAGGTATGCAACATTATGGAATCGTTCAATCGGTTAAATTCTTCAATGGTAAGTAATAACACATAGATTGATGGTTGGCATTCGGGGAGTAGAGTACTACTCAACAACCCTATGGGGTTGACAAATTAGCCCCAAGGTCCCAATTATGACCTTTAAGATGATCCAATCACCCCAACCACGTCCACCTCCTTTTTTGTACTTTTCATTTTTTTTAATCATCTTTTATAGGTTTTTAATCAAAATATATGAAACATGTATTCTGAAATTAGAAGTTCATATTTCTTTAATTATTCATATTATCTTTCATATAAACCAAAAAAAAAAAGAAAAAAAGAAAAAGGATTCTTATTAAAAAAATCTTATCACCTCTAATAGAAGCAAAAAAAAGGAATATTGTAAAAAATATTATATTTATATTAATAATAATATCATTTTTTAAATTATATCTTCAATTTCAAAAGAGAGGACGGACTTTTTAAACAAACGCTCTAAAGAGACACAAAGATGTTACGTCAAAAAGGGCGTCTTTTTCTAACGATTGTATAAAATAATGAACGAATATTGTCTCGTGCGTGCAGTTTGACTAGTCAGTATACTGTAATAAGACAACCTACGTAGAGTCTCCGACTGGCAATCCTTAGTCACAGTCAATTGCTTTGCTTAATTACTCTAATTAAAATGATTTATGTTTTTTTTTTTGTCATAGAGATTCGAACCTTCGTGGAAATTGCCAAGACTTTTATTATATTGATGGGCTATTTCTTGTCTTTGACTATTCAGGAACTGTTGGTTTGTTGAATGGATATCTTGCTTATAAATACCCATCAAAGGCCTCGAAAGATTTTGAGCACAAGGTGAAACAGAGAAAGCATCGAAGGTCGAAGCTTTCGAGAAATTTGCTATATATAATTAAGATCAGATAAATTAAAGAAAAAAGATGGTGCGAGCACCTTGCTGTGAGAAGATGGGATTAAAGAGGGGGCCATGGACTCCTGAAGAAGATAAGATTTTAGTCTCCCACATCGAAAAGAATGGCCACGGGAATTGGCGTGCGCTTCCAAAGCAAGCTGGTAATTACTCGCAAAACCCTTTCTTTCTGCATGTCTTTCCTTCCACATAGATATCAGTATATAGAATCAAATCAAATTAAAAAAAAAAAAAAAAAAAAAAGATTAAAGGGATGAAAATACGAAAGTATCTTAATGGTGGGTTTGAAAGCTTTCACTGTTTATATGATACTTTGAATGCTTTCTGTAAAGAAGACTTATCCTGTTTGCCCCCTTTTTTTTTTCTTCTCTCTTTTGTTATAGGCCTACTAAGATGTGGGAAGAGTTGCAGACTCCGATGGATAAACTACTTGAGGCCAGATATCAAGAGAGGAAACTTCAGCAGAGAAGAAGAGGAAACTATCATTAATTTGCATGAGATGCTAGGGAATAGGTAAGCATCCATCAATGGATTTACCAACTTTAGGAAACATAATAATTAGTTGCTGCTCACATGAGCCATAAACAATCATTAACTTTTCAATATCTAATTAATTACTCTTTTTTGGCAAAATCTTCCTAGAGATTCTATATATATAATAGAACAGTTTTCGAGTATATATATTGTGTGTTATAGGAGAAAGACGAGTGGGGCAGAGATATTCTTTAAGAATATTTTGCAGCATACGATTCTCAGATAATGTGCATGATTTTGAGTCATAATTAAATTATGGGGTCTAGAGTTTAAACCTTGTTTTCGTCGGTTTTGCATGTTGGATCTTCCTTATTAAATAAGAGTTTAGATCTATACATGTAAAAGAATATTAAAATATAATTTAAATAATTAAATTTACTCATTCCTATCGATTAAGCGCGTTTTTCTTTCTTCTGATAGTTGATACTAGTGCTAAGACAAATAAACACCATTAACGATTGTTTTTCCTTGATTAATTCTCAGGTGGTCAGCAATTGCAGCAAAATTACCAGGACGAACTGATAATGAAATAAAAAATGTCTGGCACACCCACTTGAAGAAAAAACTCAAACAAAACCAGGTCAAGACAGAAATCATTCTACAATCTACAACCTGCGATTCCAATTCCCCAAGGCAATCAGAATCCTCGGACTTGGATATTCTTCCTTCACATCAAGCATATGCATCAATGTCTCCACAACCATCTTCTAGTGATTTTTCATCCGTCACGGATGCCTCGGTTACATTAAACAACATGAGCCATATTAAGGTTGATGACATGGACTTTTCGGAAAGTTTTCCTGAATTCGATGAAAGTATTTGGTCAGAACCGCCATTGGTAGAGACCACCAGCAATATGCCGTTGGATTTATTAGCCGTCAATACTGATGATCAATCACAAGCTCAATCTCAATTCAATGCAATTGAAAGGGTGGACTTGGGCGACAATTATGATTCAATTCTTGATGATGACATGGACTTTTGGTACAACCTTTTCATTAGAGCTGGGGGTTCGACAGAGTTATCGGAATTTTAAAAGTGTTTTGGTTTTCATTTGGCGGCTTGTAAAATTTCGAATATCGTGGTTCATGTTTTTGACCGTTACTACTACATCGAAAGGACAGCAATTTCTAGTGAGGGGTAGGCTTATCTCCAAGCTAGCCCAAAAGCTTGACGAACAAAAAGGAGGTCTATGATGGGGACAGGGTACACAAGCAAGGTGCCACGATGGTGATTCTAGTGCAAATTTGAAGGGGCTTCACAAATAGCAAAAGACAATATCTACATTCTAATCTTTTTTTATATATTGAACAAATAATTTATGTTTATTAATCTTTTGATTACCCTTTTCAGTTTTGTAAAAAGAAATATTAGCGATCGATGATGACAGGATTAATAATACTACGTACTACTGTTAAATTTTAGAGGCCATGGAATCCATACTTTGAGTGAATCAGAATCTCTCCTTAATTTGCTTGTTGGCAAGCTAGCTAGCTATTAATTGACTATGAAAGATGGATAATTTAAAGGGTTGATATTTGAATATGCTCAATTGGCTGAAATTAATAACAATTAGTTGGTGATTAAAAACATCATTAGTAAAATAAAAATGTTTCATGATGTAGCATCATAATTGGACAGCATTAATTACATTCTCAAAAATGGGACCCAGAAAAAAAGTCGCCTGTTATCTGAATAATGAACATAGTATACTAGAAAAAAGATAGACTAAGAACAAGGGTTTTTTTTTTTATTTGCAATAATCGCAAACAAGAATAATTATAGATGAAGAGGGCTGCTAGAAAGAGCGGGAGATCGAACGGCAGCCAAGAAATTAAGGAAAAGAAGAAGAAGAGGAAGATCAGAAGAAGAGACGAAGAAAGTTCTAAAATAAGCAAAATATGATTACTCTCATCAAACCACAACTGAATTTTTGGGTACCAGGAAAATATTTTATTAGTAATTGATGATCAGCTGCTGCCAACCTTTGCTGACTATCTAAAGCTTACACTATAATCATTGATTGAAGATTTCATCTACTTGATCACTAAGAAGTGCATGCAAGTGGGGGTGTACCTTGTGACTGTATTAATGAATGTTTGTGTTTGACGTTGAGAAATTATAAATAAACATAAGTCTATTAATTTAGGTTTTTGGACTAAAATGATGTTCAAATTTGTATGTTAATGTATTTTTTATTGACTCCTTAATCGTTTTTCTCTCAAACACTTTGATGGTTATCTCTGGTAAATAGTGTTAATCGGAGTAAATAAAAAGTATAATATCTGGTTAATGTTGGTGGCTTGTAATGCTATTTAAACCATGATCAATAAATAAAATAAAGAGTATATATGCAAAGTTTATATCCCAAAAAGTTTGTTTGACAAATTAAGGCCAAGGATCCTCTTAAAAGTCCCATTACTAATTATTCAAATTAGCAACTATAGACAGGAAGAAGAAGTTGGTTTCGGGTCTAAAACTTCTGAAACTTGTCTGGTTGTCAATGTCAATGCTCCTAATTAGCAACACTCAAAAGGCTAGAGATTAAGTCCAAGATGGTGGAGAGTCAAAGATAATTTGTTGTAATATTCTAAACACAAAGACTTCATAATTATTGCAGCAATTTTTCCAAGATGATATATATATTTACTCGTCAAGTGGCCTGACATTGTTAGGAAGAAAGAAACAAAATGATCATCACATCTAGAATTGTTATAATCTCATCCATTGATTTTCTTCTTCGTTAACGACTTTTACTGAAATTAATTATCCAACTTACACTTTGTCAGTCAAGTCAAGAAGATCAACTTATGGCAGCAATTTTTCCAAGAAGATACTTGTCAAGTGGGGGAACTGTGGGTCTGATTAATCGTTATTTAATCGTTTGGAAAATAAAACTTTTTAAAGTCATGAAGAGCTTTGAAGAAGAAGAAGAAGAAAAAAACTCTGAAAGTGTGTATTAGCATTTTTAAAACAAAAGGTTGAAGAATTTTTTTTTGAGTATTTTTTAGTACTAATTAAACGGACCAGGTTTTTGTTCGGTACATCTTTTTATGTGCTAAAAATAATTTTTAAACTCTTTAGCGCAATTTCAAATAAGTATTAATGTATAAGAGATGTTATAATATGATGTATTTGCCCTTCTATCTTCATTACTTTTAGCAAAATCAAAATTATAATAAAATCTTTAAAGTGATTAGGTACATATATATACTAGGGCATGTGTTCAAATCCCGCACTGAAAATCTTTATGCATGATTAGAGTAAACCACTTTAGTTCTCATTGATATCTTGGTGAGATTAAATCAGGCTATAACTCAATCCAACTTGAGGAAGCAACGATTGCAGTTCTAACTATCTATGCCCCTCATGTGCAACTCCTAGCTAGCAAATAGATGTTATTATATATAGTCACGTTTAAATAAAATAGTCAGTTAGTCTCCCACCGGCCCTATTTGAATAGAAATTGGAAAAGGAAAAAAAAAAAATTAGTCAGTCAAGCTAGAAAAAACAAAAAGTAGGATGGAAAGTGGAGAGGTATATGGTCCTCAACCTCGTAAAGTCGTGCTATTTTTTTTTTTGGAGTCATCGCTTGCAATTCTGCGCTGCTTCGGGTGTTCTTCTTTAATGGTTTTTTGATTTCCAATATTCGATCCCATACCACTTGCCTTTTTCTTCAACAAAACATCATTAATGACGCATCAAGTGAGTCGTTGTTTGGAATTCTACTTCCCTAGCTTTAACAATGATGACCAATATGTACGTGACATAGCTACTTTTTCCAAGCTTATGTCATCGTACCAATCGACAATCGTGACTCATGTCCGTTTATGGAGTGACTGTGTTTCCACAAGGACCACAACTTATGTGTGTGTTTTTAAAGTATATAAAAAGACGAGGGCTACATACTCCCAGGGTTGCTACCGCAGTAGCCCAAAACGATCCAAAACTACTAATTTTTTTTTTAAAAAAAAAAAAAGAAGAAAAAAATTAAAAAATTAAAAGTATTTTTTTTAAAAAAATAGAAGAAAAAGAAAAAGAAAAAAAAAATTGAAAGGGGTGGCTCCAGCTGGTCACCCCATTTTGGCCAAGGGGGTGGACGAACCACTCCCATGCCCAAGGGGGTGGTCCGGCCACCCCCAAAGGGCCAAAACTCTAACTTTTTTTTTTTTTTGGCCTTTTGGAGATGGCTGAACCACTCCCTTGGCAATAGGGGTAGTTTGTCCACCCTAGACGGCCCATAAGGGTGGCTCTAGCCACTCCCTTGGCCAAACTGGGGTGGTCCGGCCACCCCATTTGGCCAAAGGGGTGGCTTTTTCTTATTCTTTTACTTTTTTAATATTTTTCTTTTTTAATTATTGATTTTTTTAATATTTAATAAATATTATATTATTAATTTAAAAAAATTAGTTTTTTATTGCCCAAAATGACCACAGGCTAGGTCAAGTTTGGGGTCGTTTTGGGCTACTGCATGGTGTGATAGTTTTGCACTACTGCACCTAAGCTAGATCCATACTCCCAAATGTTCACTATCTGACGTGGCTGTCTAAATTACAATTAGAGGGTTGCTAGGCATTCCAACATTTTTTTTTTCCAAATGATCTGAATCTCACATTCATTTAAGAAATATATATATATATATAATGGTTCAGATCATTTGGGAAAAGGAATTTTGAAAAAAGTGTTGGGATGTCTAGTATTATCCTTACAATTAAATGAAATAGTAAATAAAAGTACACGTAGCATTCAAGAGTGATTTTCATGGCCAAGTGGGAGAGCGCGCTTTGGAATATGTATAGTATTTCTCATGTAAAAAACTAAAAAAGCAGGAAGATTAATGTTAAATACTACACCCCATCTTACCCCCATTAAGTGCTTTAAAAATGAAAAAAGGTAAAGTTCACTTAACCTCCTCAAACTACCACCCTAATGATAATCTACTTCCAAACTATCAATTGCGATAATTTACCCTTCAAACTACCAAAACAATGACAATGAACTCCAAATTTTAACAAAATGACGAAATTATCACTAAAATAAAAACAAAAATACTAAAATTTATTTATTTAAAAAAAAATTTAAGGGTATTTTTGTCTTACTGAAAATTCTATAAGGGTAATTTTGTCATTTTGCTTGCATTAGGGGTACATTATCATTGTTTTTGTAGTTTGGAGAGTAAATTGTCGCAATTGATAGTTTGGAGGGTAAAATGTCATTGGGGTGATAGTTGGAGGAGGTTAAGTGGACTTTACCTAATAAAAAATAAAAAATAAAAAATAACTACAGGAGATCTTCTATAATTTTTTTAATGATCCATATTTAATTTAACTCTTTTCTGTTTTTTTAGTTATGAAAAAGTTGAAATTAAATCTAGATCGTTAAAAAAATTACAAAATATCTCTTATATATATATATTTTTAATGATAAGATGGTAATATGAAAGTGTAATATGTAGCATTACATAAGATGGAAGGTTGGGAGAGGAAATTAAAAGGGAGATAATTTCCATTATCATACCAAAAATCAAGTAGTGAGAAGGAATTCATGGGAATATTTCGTGAGAAAGTGATGAAATTGTCCATTGGACGAGATTATGGGTGGCAAAGTTTGGCCTCAGTGGCAAGGAGAGGGTTTTCATAGTAATAAGAGAAATTTGGTATAAAAAAAATATAATAATAATAATAATAGTAAGAGAAATACACCAATGAGTGGTGAGACTACTGGTTTTGGCAGCAAAGATAACAGCAAGCGAATATTCTTCAAATATAATCTTGAACCCTAACCATCTTGAAGATTTGGATCATAAAAGCATCTCTAGCAGATGCTCTGAAACTTTCATATTGTACATATTTTAATTTACCTAATATGCTTTTTGCTTTCTAATTAGTTACTTTTACGCAAGCACTTTTTTTTTAATCGTCTCTCTCTCTCTCTCTCTATATATAGTTTTGGTCAAATTTACTATTGAATTTATAAGATTCAGACGTGAGAGCATTTTTAGGGGATCACCGTTGGAGTTGCTGCAAACGGCAGCCACCATTGAAAATCATCTCTAATTGCCCATCAAAATTGATTTTGAGAGAATTCAAAGGAGGCGGGGACCATGGCAGACAGAGACACAGAGCAGGAGAAAAAAAGATTTGTCCTGGCTTGTAGATGCTCTAAGCAGATGTCTAGTAATGCACATTGGAGATTGTTTTATGTCAACAAAATATGACTGCAAAGTCAAGGTAAGGTAACCGCGATAGAACGGCATCGTAGTATTTTTAGTATTTTTAGATTCTTCATCAGCCATGGCCAAGTTGAAACAATCACAATTTTCAAGGAGTTTGACCCTACTACTCCATTCAAATGCCAAGCCTATACGCAAGAAAAAGTATCTGGACTGTGCTAAAAGATTACGGGCTTTAAAAGGACAAAGGAGAGATCTTTAAAAGGACAAAGGAGAGATCAACAGTATAGTAACACTTTTGCTTCTTGAAAGCCCCACAAAAGGACATTGAACATGAACATAAAAACAGCAGGTGCTTTCTAAGTCCGACCGAACCATAATTTGACCCAGTACCACTAAGGGCAGCTGGGGCTAGTGTGAGAATTCTCATGTCCTAGTACATGCCAAACTTCTTGAAAATTTCTTTTGAGGACACTAAACCACCACCTAACCGACCACCACTAAAGATGACCTTAACATCTGATGAAGGATTACGATGGCTATTATTTGGGAACCAACCATCAAATCACAATTAGGCCAAGCAAGGTGAACAAACAAAAAATAACCCGCATGTTATAGACTGACAGCCTTTTCAAATACATTGAAATAAGCAGTTGATAGTGTATTCATAACAAGGATTACAATTATAAATTCAAACATCCTCGCAGACATAAAAGCTGCAATAAATATAAAATCCACAGAAGCAGGTTCTCCATCATTAACAGTTCCTAACAATGGCATTATTCAAAACTGTAGCTACTTCTATTGTCAAACATGAAAGAGCCAGATGTACTATGGCATTAGAGAAGGTAGGAGCATTCATTCAAGAGAGGCATGAGTAAGCCAAGGCCTTCTCCTCAGTCAGCTCCTCAGCTGTCAAGTCCAACTTCTTCCTCGAGAACTCATCAATTGAAAGTCCTGGGCAGATGGAAGATACAGAAAACAGATGAGATTCACTAAGAGAATCATAAACTCAAGATAAACAAAAACAGTTATGTTAATAAATCTAAACTTAACAACTTGCTTTTGATATCAAAGCCGCGGATCCTACCCTACCAATACAACTAAAATATCAACCAGACTTTTCTTTATCTGTCATTCAATGGCAATACGAGAGAATTCAAGGTCATTAAAAGAAAAGAAAATTAAAAAAAAAAAAAAAAATCAACAAAAAAGAAGCTCAGAGTAATGAGGGAAGCCAAGAAGTCTCTCAACACATTGTGCTATGAATCCTACCCTACCAATAAAACTCAAATATCAACCGGCTTTTATCTGTCATTCAATGGCAATATCGAAGCAGCTGGGAGAATTCAAGGACAATTTTTTTTTTTTTTTTTTTTTTTTTTTAATTTATAAAAATCAACAAAAAGAAGCTCAAGAGTCCTGTTTAATGGGTTTTCTTCTAAGCCTTGATGAGTATACGAGGGAAGCCAAGAAATCTCTCGTCACATTGTGTCACACCAAAACACACAACACACATAAGCACGAGCCCCCCCACCTCCCCAAACCAAGCAATGCAAAGATTTGCAAGACATAGGGGGTGTTTGTTAAACCCCTTTGCACTGTTCCTATTTCCCACGGCACTGTAGATTCAAACCGGGCGTCCAAGACATTGAGGAAAAGCAAACTGTCTCATGCTAACAGTCTGCTTTTATTGTTAATATATACCATTTTACCCCTTTCTCATTGTAGACAATGACTATTTTGTCCCTTCAACATGCCCGCGAGAAATGAGAGTTCATTTACTATATGGGCTTATTTGTCTTTTACAGCCATTGGGTTCTCCAACATGCCAGGCGCAGCAGGTGGGCAACAGCATCCCTTTAGTCAAGCTACAGTGCCGTGGGTATGGGGATGTGTGCTGTCATTTGCCAAACAACCCCATAGAGAGCCAATCCCACCTTTTTTTCTTGACAGGTGAGATGAGAGTGACAAGAACTAAAAAATAGTAGGACAGAGTGCTGGTGGGAGGAAGACTAACACCATAGTTGATTAATATTGTTGCGTTGTATTAAATTGTCCTCTAACCCCAAGGGCTTGGCTCGAGTGGTAAATCATTTGGTCCTAGTACCTCATAAAGCATTAGGTCTAAGGTTTAACTCTCATTGAGTGCAAACAATTTCTTGAAGCTACATTCGCGGGCGAAAGTCCTAGCCTTACCCAATCCATGTGGAGGAGACACTTTGCACTAGATCCCAGGGATCTATAGCAACAGAAGTCATTTTCTGTGTGGTCAATCATGAACAAGAATACAAAAACTACGACTTTGACCAGTCAACAGTATATACTTTGTTTCTGAGAGTCAATAGAATCAACTATTTTTTTTTTTTTGGATAACGTAGGAGAACTTTATTCAGATTAATTGTACGTCGCAAACGCATACTGTACAACAATCCTCACCGTTAATCAAACTCCTACGAGTAACTGACCCCACCCACCAGAACCAGTTACTAAGTAACCCATGAGCTTTCACCCTTGACGGGCTAAGCAGTTTATCCTCATGCTCAGGAGGATATGTTATGACAGATATACTCTATTTCTGAGAGTCAACAGAATCTACTCTGTTATGACATATAGGATGCGAGGGGGGCTCAGTTTGGAAATTATAGAAAACACACTGTAATGTTTGTTTTGTGTAATCCTCCATGTGTTTTCTACTATAGTTAATGTGTATAGCATAAAGCAGTGGCGAAGCCAGAATTTTAGTTCAAGGGGTCAATTTTTTTTTTTTGAAAAAATAAAAATAAAAATATTAAATAATATAACTAACGAAATAAATAAACAAATTAAACAAAATTTAATTATTGATTAAAACATATAAATTTAACTTCCATTTTATTTTGTCACACTTGATGTTCATTTATTCAATTGTCCTCACCGAGTCTGTATTTTGAAATCGTTGCATGATTTCTTTATTACTGATAGTCTTGAATATATCATTCTCAATATACAACCAAATAATCATTCATCCATTGATCTCCCATTTAGTAACATAAACGATTTTTTATAATATTCATTGTTGAAAAATGAAAATGCTCTTTCAAAAGTAGTTGCCACAACTAGCATAATCAATGACAAATTTGCTAAATCTACCTAGAATTGACACGAGCTCATTTAAAATATTCATTGCTGAAAGTGCTCTTTCATGCTCTTCGGATTTGGTCTCAATTACTATTATAGTAATCATGTTTTTTTTTTTCTTAAGTAAGGTTCTATTGGCAGATTTGCTAAATCTAGCTCGACAAGAGCTCATTTATAATTTGATTGGAGCTCAATAGAATAATTGTTTTTTTTTTTCATAATCTCAGCTAACTACAATTATATATTTCATATGATTAAAATATGTAACAAAAATTATATATATTCATAAAAAATTAATTTTAAAGAGCAATCTAAATATAAAGGTTTGATTACATACCTGAATCTTTTTAACAAAAACTATGAATAAATTAATTTGAATTATTGAAGGCTTGAAGTAGGAAAAAATCGCAAATCGCAAATTGTTGAATTGTTGAACAACTTCTAATTATGATTTGTAGCACTCACGGTAGATTGAATCTAAAATAGATCCAATAATGTAATTGATCAGTTTATTAGAGATAAATTTTTCTAAGAATTCTAGCGAGTTGTTTTATTTAGCAGTGGAGAATAACACTTAAGTCATGATTCCCTTTGGTCTAAAGTGGTGGAAAGATGCAGGCCTTCTTGTGTTGGTCGTTTATATCTTTTAAAAGAACAAAAAAGAAAAATGGACTCCGACCTAATTATCCAGACGACTGAAACATAAAGAAATCATGCCATCGAGTTGTGAAATCAGCTCTTCTTAAAAAAGATTTGCCCCTTGATGAATAATTGAGGGTGGGCAACATAGGGCATCCGAAAATTTTTACTAGGAATAAGAAGAATTTTTGGGAGGTGAGGGGGGGCATTTGACCCCTTTGGACTCCCCATCCCTCCGCCCCTGGCATAAAGAATAATGATCTAGTCGTGGTGAAGCCCGGGACACCCCGATTATCCCAAAAAAAAGAAAAATTATATATATATTAAAGTATGCTGAACATTACCTTGAACTATCTTCCACTCTCCATTGCGACAAGTGACAGGGAAGGAATAAATGAGTCCAGCTGGTACATTGTATGAACCATCAGAGTATACCCCCATGGATACCCAAGTGCCCTGAATTCGCAACCAAAATGGTAAATGAGCAGGAAACCAACTTTTACACGAAAAACAAACAAAGAAAACACAGAATGATACCAACCTCTGGGGTTCCAAGGACCCAGTCACGAATGTGGTCACAAGCAGAGCTAGCAGCAGACAATGCACTTGACAGCTTTCTAGCTTTGATAATTGCAGCACCACGTTGTTGAACAGTAGAAATGAATTCTCCCTTCAACCTTCATTCCAGCAATTTATGTCAAAACTTCAATGTACTAAAACCAAACATAATTCTCAAAATAAGTATTAGTACATTTTTCATACCATGCATCATCAGCAACAAGCGCAGGGACAGGCTTCTCTCCAGATGGTGTTTTCACGGTTGCATGGCTGACATCAGGATACTGGGTCGATGAATGATTACCCCAGATAATAACATTTTTAACATCACAAACTTGAACATTTAGTCTCTCAGAAATCTGGCCCAAAGCTCTGTTATGATCCAGTCTTGTCAAACAAGTAATGTTTTTCTCTGGGATAGAAGGTGCAAATTCCTTCAAGATCAATGCATTAGTGTTTGCTGGGTTAGCTACAACCACAACCTGCACAGGAAGCGCAAGCAATCTAAGTAAATGTTCAAAAAATTAAATTGGCCTGAATTCATACACAACAACATGCTTGTTCAATTTCATGCATAGCCATCACATGGACATGAATTCATCTGAACAGTTTTACTTAGAATTTCAGACTAAGTGATTTAGGATACGCCAAATGTTCCATTTTCAAAATGGAGCCACTACCATCTATGCCAACCATCATGACTTACAAAAAAATATATATTTGAAATGGCCCAACTCTAAGTGATGATTTTATTTTCTTTTTGCTTTTTTCTTCCATTGGAAAGGAGGTGCCATTGCTATAGCTCATTTGCCGAAGTTATGAATTTGTAAAATACAGTCTAAATATCAATGAAGCCATTCGTTTCTCATGGGCATAAATCAACAACTGAAGTTCTTCATATCACTTTCAGATGTCTTCTATGTTACATGCATTTTTTTTTTATAAGTAATCAAAATTTCATTAAAAAGTGTGAAAGGCAAATGTTACATGCATTGAAGATACCATTCAAGAAAAAAGGGCAAAATCACCTAAGACATGATTTGGTTCCAATATTTAATTATTATAAACGCTGCAAGAGGTTTATGGTTTCAAATGTTACATAATGCATGATAAGATGAAGTCAATCCTATAAGGCACCGAAAAATACCCAAATTCTATTTGCCTTTTGTTAAAAATTTCATTCACCTTGCAGTTTGCTGCTGCATGCTTCTCAAGTGCAGAAGCCTGAGACTTATAAATTGACACATTTTTCGACATCACGTCTTTCCTTTCCATGCCTTCTTTCCTTGGGAACCCACCAACCATGATTGCAATGTTAACCCCGGTGCATGCCTCAACAACGTCAGTTGTAGCAATGACACCTGTTAAATATATCACATCAGACCTCATAATCTCACAAATCCTTAAATTAAAATGCTGCTTATACCAATGCTTCTTGAAGCCTAAACGTACCTTTGAGAAGAGGGAATGCAGCATCCACCAACTCCATTTTCACCCCATTCAAAGCCTCTGCAGCAGGAGCGATATCAAGCATGTGGAGGATCACAGGCTGGTCAGCACCCAACACCACTCCCCTAGCAATCATGGGGACAAGAGCATATCCAATTTGTCCTGCAAATCCAGAAATGCATCAACAAATTTTAAAGAAAACATTGCATGGAAGATGACTAAAAAGTTAAAAATATTAGAGGAATGTGCTAAGGCTACATCTTTTATGATATAGAATGAAATAAGGGGTAAAATAAAACCAACTTCCCACAATTATACCAAGCCCGCTAACAATATAAAACACATACTAAAAGAATCATTGAAATGTTATATATATATATATATATATATATATATATATATAGACATGCTTGTGTTCATGTGTGTACATATGAAATCTTTACGTTTTGTCAACATTGTAGGACCAGTACAAAATGTTATGGCATTGCAACTGCAACATAGACAAACCATTTCATATTTTAATTATTTTCTTTACGTAAATATTAAATGGGGGCTTGATAACACCTCAATGTCTCCCTTTGTATGTTGTCCTTAGATTTCCTTAATTCATTGCATCTCATTAAGTTGCATATAACTAAGAAAAAGTAGTAACCACATATCCATTATACCCCAAAAGGACTAATCATGATGACTAATAGAGTTTCCCCGAATCACTTACAAATCCTAGAACTAACTAATACACAACCAATGTGAGAAGTAGTACCCGTGCAACCCCTTTACAATCCATCCAACTAATGGGGGACTTTACACATCCATCACAATCCAGATATCACATTGCTTGTCAATGGAGAAGATCACTGCTTATTTAAAAATATTTATTAAGATTTTAAGAACTCTACCATGGAGTTCCTAATCCGATTAAATGCACACGTTCTATGTGAGAGTTAACATCGGAGAGTTGACTCATCTCACTGTTTTATTTAATTATTAATTATTGATTATTAAATGGATTTGTTTAGTGGCCAACCATAACAATCATTTCAATATTTGAAAGAAAGATAACATGCATCAACAAAAACTATCATCATAACATACTCATCCATGATCCAATGGAGCATGGAGTAACATATTAAGTTTGCACACAAACATAGTAACACAACCTTAAGAACCCTTTCATCTTTGATTTTTTCAAATATTAAACTAAAACATAGATCTCAGAATTCAGATCACAAACGAATGCAACTGAACCAACAATATTTAAACCAAATTCGAACCTCTACTAACTCTGTCTAGCACAATCAGCAAATAAAAAAAAAAGCGCCGTAAAAGAAAATCAATCACAAGCATCGGATCTGTTTAATTTCTATTCAATCATAACCAAAACTAAAATTAAAAATTAAAAATTAAAAATCAACGATTCTCTTCCACACATAGAACCTATCGTAGATCATTATGTAACAGATCTAAACCACCCTCTAAACAGACTAAAAACAATACAGAAAATAAAATAAAATAAAATAAAATAAAAAACTGGCTGTATAAATCACAGATCGAATCGAAGAAGAATCAGTAAGGAAAACGAGAGTGATGGATCTGATTCAATATAATACTGTTCATGGATTCGAACCGCACCTGCAGCTCCAGTAACGAGAATGCGAACTGGTTCTTTCGCCATTTGATCAAGATCAAGGGGACTGAGAAACGATAGGAAAGTAAATCAGTGATTCAGTACTAGAAACTGCAAGTTGTGAAGGTGAGGCTCAGTTATTTATATTAGCCTGGAAATTATGTGCAAGAACGACGGCGTTTAGAGTCAAAAGGACGACAGGGATGATTTCGTCCTATGGTTCCTTTTTTAAAAGAGGGAACGGGTAAGACGTGCGTGAAGCGTGATGTGCAGGAGGAATATTCCGTGTAGATGCGCTATGATTTGTGCTTAAAACTGTCCACTAGCGTCATAGCCTCATAGGGAGTGGGCCACTTTTTCAAAGCATCAAGTTCAACTGCTGTTAATTTTAAAGTTAACGTGACGTTGCTGGCATTAGAGCATTCCCAATGGAAGAGCCATATTTTTATGTAAAATGGCTCTTCAAAACTCACTTTTATCTAGTTTAGCTAAGTCATTTTTAAGTGTCTACACATTCGATTAGCTATATTTCTAAAAAATAGGTGGGAAAAGATTTGGGAAAAAGATAAAGCAGGAGAGAGAAACACTAAAAAATAAAATGGCTCCCTTAAAAAGTGCTGCTACATTTAACTTTTTTTTTAGCTCTTCTAATCAAATATCTATTTTACATATATTTTTGGTTCATCCAATGTGGGAGGTTTTTTGAACATTTGAAGAGCTATTCTAGATAAAAGTAACATTTAGCTCTTCCATTGGGAATGCTCTAACACCAAGAAGTCAAATAGGCAACACGAGGGATTGGATTCATTAATCAACATGCTCGTAGAGATATTGACCTTAGTTTTATTGTGGGGAGAATTTTTAACTTTTCTTTAATTTATTATATTATACTAATTATTATAATTCGATAAGCTTTGCTATAAAGACAGGGGGTGACTTGTGATACTTAACCAGAAAAAGGGGTAACTTGGAATCAATTTGGTCACAGCACTTAATAAATTATAAAACAAATAATGAATTTCAACCACTCCTTTTTATTTATATATCTTTATTATTTCATCATGGATCATTTCTCTTTAAATAAAGATATTTTTACTTTTTTAATTTAAGCAACATTAGGAAACTATCCATCTTCACATTATGTGGATCCATTTGAATGATTTGAATCAGTAAAATACCTCTTTATCGATTCTAAAAAGTAAAAACGATTGAAACCATATCAAAATTGATGGGTGTCGTTTTATCATTTTTCTTCACGGAAAAAAAAAAAAAAAAAAAAAAACAGACGTTCATTAGAATTACTTTTTCTGTTCTCTATTTGGAAGCATATGGTTCCTCATTTCCTCTTTCATTATATATATCTTTCTTCGTCTCTATTTCACATATTCACATGTTTTCTTAGTACTTGTTTGGAATTGCGTTTGAAAAATCTAAAAGTGTTTTTAATACTCAAAAAATTTGTTTGAACAAAAAAGTACTCGTTTGGTAAAAAAATTAAAAGCGCTTTTAAAAGTTAAAAAAACCTAAAAATTATCAAAATACATTTTTAGTAAAAGCTTAAAAATGAAGTTTTTACCCAAAAACATTTTTTGACTTAAAAATTCTATTTCTAAACATGCTCTTAATCTTAAAAGATTTACTATTTTGTTAGGGCGATATTATTCGACGTAGTAACCCTTACATACCGCCACCACAAGTACTTTGTGAAAGAAAGGCCCAATCGAATTTGGCGCGCCAAAACCGCAATCCATGAGTCCACAACGATCTCTTATCATGGACGATACCGCATCTGATCCCACTTCACCCAATCACATCTCGAAAGTTCGAAACCATTGTACGTCGGTGTATACATATTATATATAACATCCAACCACGCCCCGCTACAAAGAAAACAAAGAGTCTGGAATTCTCTGCCCCTTCGTTCCCGCAGGTTCTGCGACACTGGCCTCGGAACCAACAGACATTCCGATCGACTTTCGAACTGATACCAAAACTCTTCGAGTACTAATAATAACAATCTGATACTTTGGGCTTCTCGTCCTACGTTCAACATGGCAACTGCATCAGGTAAAGTAACTGTTAGCCAGAAATTTCTGGAATCTTCGCAATTGTTTCAACCCTTTGTGTGTCTCTAGGGTGATAAAGATTTCGCGCAAGAGTGAATTTCTAATTCTACAATGGACTCGTTTATTGGAAAGAATTTTTGGGCAATTGTGTTTCTAATTGATTATATTGCAGTATTGTTTTTGGTTTTTTTAATATATATTTAGGATTTTAGGTGTTGAAGAACTAGGGAATGTGGATTTAACTGTAGTGTTAGGTAATTAAGAATGAATGTAATATGGTCTTCTTTCTTAAGAAACAAAGATTTAGGAGTTGGGGGTGATGGGAACTTTTATGGTTGTGGACTGAAAGAATTTTGGAGTGTTAGGATAGGTTGTAGATGGTGAAGAAAGATTAAGATGGGGATGTAATCTTCAAATGTTTAAAAAATCCCTCCATTGGATTAGCCCAAAGAAAATGTAAAATAGATATTTAAGTGGAATAGCTAAAAAAAAGAGTTAAATGTAACAACACTTTTCAAGGGAATTATTTTATTTTCCATTGTTTCTTTCACCTGTTTTCTCTTTTTCTCAAATCTTTTTTTTTTTTTTTTTTATATATTATGCATGTTCTCTTTTTCCTAAATTTTTTTCCATTTTTCCTTTCACGTATTCTTTTTTATTCCAAAATTTTTCTTACTTTTAATAATATTTTAATAGAATAAATAGAAATATAGCTAATCGGATGTAGAGACATTTAAAATGGCTTAACTAAACTAAATAAAAGTGAATTTTGAGAAGCTATTTTACATAAAAATATGGCTCCTCCATTGAGAATGCTCTTATATGGGTTTTATAGCTAAAGAATCAGTTTTTTAATAAAGTCTTGAACCTCTTTCATTAAGCCTAGTAAAGAAAGAATGTGTGGTTTGCCCAAGTTGAGTTATGTGCTGGTAGCTGAACTCCAAAGGCAGCCAATTGGCTAAGACCACACCTCATGAAGTAGAGTTGACTAGTTCGAATTTCCAATTCTCCTTTTCTTGGGGCCAATTATTTACGACAAAAAAAAAAAAAACATGTGCTACTAGCTTCTATTGTAGATTTCAGCATGTTTAATTTGTTCACTGTGATGGTATGTGTTGTGGGTTCCAAATTTTGATTTGCGAAGTATCATCTGTACATGATTAAAAGCTTGGACGGTTGATTTGAAAT
This sequence comes from Corylus avellana, assembly GCF_965113065.1. Lineage (NCBI taxonomy): Eukaryota > Viridiplantae > Streptophyta > Magnoliopsida > Fagales > Betulaceae > Corylus > Corylus avellana. The sequence continues at coordinate 25,516,070 of NC_142493.1, forward strand.
GTTTTCAAAAATTCTGTCGTTTGCTGAGCTGCTTAATATGCTGGTTTGGTCGTTGATATTGCCACAGACGAATTTGTGAGCAAATAGAAGTTAGCTGGCCTCCCTTTTGCTCTCTCTGTGTTATGACTTTATCCTAGTTACTTTTCACTGACTAGCTTAAGCCGATCATTTGTCTTTGCTATGATTAAGTGTAGTATTGCTTTAAGCACTTCTTAAGCACACTTCACCCATGTGATTACTTCTCTAGTTTAAGAAAGTCCATTTTCCCTTTAATTCATTTTCTATCTTTTGATATCGACTTTTAAATACAAATGGTTGGTATTTATCTATCTTCATTCTTAAGGACAGTTATAGCCAATTTGGTCAAGAGTTAGTATTCGAACTGTCCCTATGATTTCATTCACAGCACACTGTTGTTATGAAAGATGATGATAAAATGTAGAAAAGGTGATTTTATTTGAAATGTTGATGTTGAAGCTAGCAATTAAATTTTAATTACCACAAAGTGACAATTTTTCAACTTGCTGGACGCTATATACTAGCTATTGCAGGGTCTTAATGTCAAATTTCGAAATATATATGCTAAATTGCAGTGGCCACCCTAGTAATATTGACTTTTGATGGCCCTTACTATTACGAATTTCTAGGTCTCTTTAATTTATTTACTCCATGGCTTTTGCAGTGGCTTTCAAATCTAGAGAGGACCATAGGAAGCAGATTGAATTGGATGAGGCCCGTAAAGCTGGGCTTGCACCAGCTGAGGTCGACGAAGATGGGAAAGAGATAAACCCTCACATTCCTCAGTATATGTCATCTGCACCTTGGTATCTTAACGCTGAGAGACCAGTAAGCTTCATGGAATTTTTTTTTGTTTCTTACTTTCTCTTTCTCTCGTGTAGTGTAATGTCCTCGCTCCATATGCTGATGAAGGATTTTCTCTGTTTTTGGTTTAGAGCTTAAAACATCAAAGGAAATGGAAGTCAGATCCAAATTATACAAAATCCTGGTACGACAGAGGTGCAAAAATATTTCAGGCAAATAAGTACAGGAAGGGAGCATGTGAAAAGTAAGTGGACCTTGCTTTGCCTGTAGGTGGACCTTTTGCTTGCACTCTTTACCAACTTCATGTTGGCTGCACTAAGGATGTTTACATGCATGGCTGATATATTGAAAAATGCTTCCAGTATAGTGCATGAGAAGTTCATTGACATTATATTCATGATAATTGATTGTAAAAGTGGATCAGGATATTTATTTTATGATCAAGATTTTGTTTGGTTGCATCTAATGGTGAACATGGTATTACATCATTTAAAAATTTTAAATGTTGTGACAACTATTTATGATGTGACAATATATGCACCATTAGATTTGTGAAGCCTAATATTAACCATGAAATGAATCCTTTCTATTTCACTTCAAATGGAGAGGATCCTTGTCCTTGTAAAAGTAGAGGTCTCCAGCTCTTGACATTTTCAATGGGCATGGAATTTGGGCATTATTTTTGAGTACTAACCATGGAGAAAATCCTTTTTCCCCCTCTCATGAGTATTTGTTTAGGTTTTGCCAGACCACTTACTGTTCTTGGGCCTTACTATCCAGTAGTTACTAGAACAGAATTGACCCATTATCATTTTGTTATTCTGATGCTTTTCTTTTTCTCCTTCATTTTATCTTTTGAACCCGATATGATAATTGAGTTGTTCACTCTAGTTTGTACTCCTTGGCCATGTACGCCTGTAACGACTCAGGGAAAAGCGCTAGTCACATTTGCGCTATCACTCCAAAATGATTAGTCAATTTGAAGCTTACCTAGAATTCCTTATAAAGGTTAATTTCACCTAGTAATTAGGCAATTTGGGACTTAGCACTCATTATTATCTTTATAAACCACTCACTCTAGATGACCTATTCCTCATCTTCCCAATATGGGACCGGGGTGTTACAACTTCCTCTCTTGCCCTGTGTTCCTTTAGGTAAGTACAAGAGTCAAATGTATAAAACTACAAGTCACAAATTCATCTTCTGAGGATATCTAATTAATTTTATCTACTTTATTATGAATCTGAGTCATTTGACAACTGGACTTCAACAATAGGAGGACTTATCTCCCTTTTGATTGGCTGAATTATGGCTTTAGTAACACCTTCTTTAGTCCCATATCAAACAAAATAAGGCCTCTCGCAAATTTTGGAACTCATAGGGCAGTTTTATTCCGCTTTATTTTTTTTTTGGTCAGTCTCTTTGATAAACTTGAAAAGCCAAGGTGGCTCTCCCTATGTGCTAATGCTAATGCAGGCATGAGTTATGGAATCACATCTGGAGGTGAGATGTTAAACTTTTGTAGTTTTGTTTGTATTTCTGTGGTCACATTATTGGGACAAAGTTTAGAGTTATTTGTGGTTTATGATCCTGAATTTGTGATATATGAAAAGAAAATTTTTGCATTATGCTGTTTCACCCATATTCTATAGCATATAATGTGAGCAAAGCTGTGACGAATGATTGACTTGTGTTTATATCGTCTTGTTACAGCTGTGGGGCAATGACACATAATGTGAAGGCATGTGTGGAGAGGCCACGTATGAAAGGAGCAAAATGGACTAACATGCACATTGCACCTGATGAAAAGATAGAGACGATTGAACTGGATTATGATGGCAAACGAGATCGATGGAATGGTTATGATGCAGCAACCTATTCTCGCATAATTGAGAGATATGAGGCAAGGGACGAGGCTCGTAGGAAGTACCTGAAAGAACAGCAGCTGAAAAAATTAGAGGAGAAAAACAATAAGCGGAATGGGGAAGGTAATGATAGTGATGGAGATGATGATGAAGATGCTCTGAAGGTTGATGAGGCCAAGGTTGATGAAAGCAAACAGATGGACTTTGCAAAGGTTGAGAAGCGTGTTCGTACTACAGGTGGTGGAAGCACAGGAACTGTTAGGTGTGTGTACTGTTTGCTGCATTGTATATTTCTTTGATATTTAATCAGAAGCCTATTTTGTTCATTTGTCTATAGCCTTCCTATGCAAGATGATGTAATCATTGTGCATCATTCTTTTTATTCTAACTCCTTTTGTTTCAGAAATTTGCGTATTCGGGAGGACACAGCTAAATATCTTCTGAATCTTGATGTCAATTCTGCGTACTATGATCCCAAAACTCGGTCCATGCGAGAAGATCCACTTCCTGATGCTGACCCGAATGAGAAGTTCTATGTAGTGAGTGCCCTGGATAATGGAGATATTGTGTTAAATTTTTTTTCTTTTTTCGCTTGCGTGTACATGATTTTGACATGTTGTTGTCACAGGGAGATAACCAATATAGAGTGAGTGGGCAAGCTTCGGAGTTCAAGCAACTCAATATTCATGCCAGGGAAGCATTTGAAAAAGGCCAAGATATCCACATGCAGGCAGCTCCATCCCAAGCTGAATTGCTTTATAAAAATTATTTGATCATTAAGGAGAAATTGAAGTCACAAATGAAAGAAGCCATTATGGAGAAGTATGGGAATGCTGCAACTGAAGAAGAACTCCCAAAGGAGCTTCTTTTGGGACAGACTGAGACACAAGTTGAATATGATCGTGCTGGCAGACTTATAAAAGGCCTGGTATGTATCAGTTAAGCTCATTCTTAAATTTCATCTTGTTCTGGGTTTTGGCCACAGCGTGACTTTAGTATTAATTCTTATTTTATAATTTCATTCAATAAAGCTTTAGTCCATCCTTCTGAGATTGGCTTGTGGAAATTTTCAACCATATAGCATTACTACAATCATTAATTATTTTCGCGTAGCATGATTTGTTTTCACTGTTTTATCATTTTTCATCCTTGTGTAGTCATTTGTAATTTAGTTTTGGGACTTGTCAATAACTTTTTTGAGTTCACTGTTTGGAGGGAAAAGGAATAAGGAATTGTTGTGGGGGATGCTGGCCATGAAATTTTATGAAACATGGTATAGATTTGTCTGTAAGGAGTCGAGATGAGGTCGAGGAAACTAGACTGTGTTTTAATTATTCTCATTGTTTACACATTAATGAGTGGGAAACGGTGCATGAATTGTTTTTCTGATAATGATTGTGGAGTATTACCTGCCTTTGAAGGAAAAATCAATAGTCATAACCTTCATTAAGCTCTGCAGCTCATATATAAAATTTATCATTAGTATTGCCTTAATGGATATTCCATAGATTCATCGCTGCCTTCTTCTCCTGTGCATTAGACTGCACTTTATGTATGGTGATCAACTTTGATCCGGCATTTGGAGTTGTAGCTCATTTGAACCGTGAATTTACAAAATAATGAAACATTTCTTCGATGGTTTTCTTTTTCTAATTATTTTGTTAGATGCATGTGAAAGGAGGATTTTAACCTTTTTTTTTTTCCTGGTTCTTTTTTGAAGGAAGCATCTCTTCCTAAAAGTAAGTATGAGGAGGATGTGTACATTAATAACCACACAAGTGTTTGGGGTTCATGGTGGAAGGATCACCAATGGGGGTACAAGTGCTGTAAGCAAACAATACGGAACAGTTATTGCACTGGTGTGGCTGGAATTGAGGCTGCTGAAGCTGTAACAGACCTAATGAAGGCTAACATTGATCGCAAACCAGCAGCTGAAGGTTAGGACTCTTAATTGTTAAAAAAAAATTCTGAATACTGCCTATTCCCTTCTTCCAAGATGCCATTTCTACCTTAACGAAGTTTACTTTGTGTTTAGTGTTTGATTTTGGCCATTTCCTTTATTTTCTTGAAGTCAACATTATTTGTCTTATGTTTGATTTCAGAAACTTCCTTTATTTCACTGAGAGTCCATATGGCTGTACTGGTGTCTCATTGAATTTCAAAGTTCATATCACTTTTCAGCATGTTTAGTTCTTTTTATGTATCTGTGTTTTAGTGATTTTCGTTTATGTTATGTTTAAGAGTTTTACAACGACCCTTTCATTTTGATATGGATGCTTGCATTCCTATTCTGATTGGATCTTCAACTTCATTGCAGAGACACCTGCTCCAGCAGAGGAGAAAAGGCTTGCCACTTGGGGAACTGATGTACCTGATGGCTTGGTCCTCGATCAAAAACGACTTGCTGAGGCCCTTAAAAAGGTGAATTTGAGGATCTTCTAACTCTTTGGACATCCACTTCTAGTTTTACTTGATATTATATATCGTACGAAGTGTAGTTCACCTAATTTCTACCTGAAATATGGTTGTTTGTATTGATTTTTCTGTTTTTTTTTTTTTTTTTTCTAAAAAAAAAAAAAATTGTCATTGCTTACGCATGTCGTGTTTGGCCAGGAGGATGAAAGGAAGAAGGAAGAGAAGGATGAAAGAAAGCGTAAATATAATGTTAGATGGAATGACGATGAGGTATGATCATTATTATGGTTCAACTGTGGTTAAGCCATTGTAATGAAATCTTAGCTGTGGTTAATATTCTATTATGTTTTTACATCATGGGATGCCTATTGTAGGTTACTGCTGAGGAGATGGAGGCATATCGGATGAAAAAGATACATGGTGATGATCCCATGAAGGATTTTTTGCACTAATCCTGTCCCTATATTGCCTTTTAAGCTGGATTCTGTGAACTCAGAAGTCAGAGCACTTCTCAGCGAACTATTAGACGTGATTACTGTATGATGTGCATATATGTATAAAGTTCTCTTTTATTTGGAATTATTGATATTGTACAAAAATATTAGTTATTTCATAAAAGGTGATGATAGTTTTGAGTGTTTTGTGTTTTTAGATTGTTTATTAATGTTTTTGTTTTGAAAAAAAAAAAAATGAAAATGAAAAGGCATTAACAAACAAAGCCATCTATCTATATTAGCGAATAATAGTTCTGTATTTCTTATTTATTGTTTTTCATTTATGATTGGACAAGGCAGAGTAGCATCCGACCCAAATATAGAGTACACTAAAACAATCACCATATATATATTTGCATCACAATACAAACAACCTTTATTTATTTTTCAGAACCCAACAAAGCACTCGTTCGTTATATATATATGTATCTATATATCTTGAATCACCAAAAAGAGCCCTATGAAAAAAGAATAATCGATGAGAGAATACACAAGAAGTCTAAAGTTCCTATACATTTTCATATACCCAAATTGTAAAACCACCCCCAAGGGGAAACGAAAAAGAAAAAGAAAAAATATTGAGGAAAAAATCTCAAACCTTCAAGCCCCATGAAAAACTATATATAACTCTCACAATCTTGTAATGGAAAAGTAGAAGAAAATATGGATCAAATTTACGCACTTCGGGCCAACATCTCCTGGAACTCGAGAAGCGACCTTTCCTTCTGGAGCTTCATATCTTGATGAAACTTGGAGATGAACTCCTCCGCTCTATCATCCACTCCTCGAAGATGCGGCGACGAAGCAACAACCTGCTTCCATGCATCCTCAATCCCGTATATGCTTTCGCTCTTTCTCGGCGAACTTTTGTCGTCAACCACTTCTTTGCCTTTGCTTGTTCCTGCACGTGCATGCAAAGTGCTCTTGGAGTGCCCTGCGACGGGATCCTGATCATAGAGCTCGTCTATGTGTATGGCAGCAAAGTTCTTATGAGCCAGCTGGTGGTAGTATTGTTGGCCATATTGGTAGTAGGAGGAGGAGGGTTTGTTGATGAGATTGTGTCGTTTGAACGGGAAAATGAAGCGGAAGGAGCGGATGGCGAGGAGGCGGCGGGTGGCGGCTTTTATGGCTTTGGAGGTCCTGAGCTTGTGGAGCTTGGATTGGAGTGTGATGGTGAAGCACTTCCACGCCTTCTTAGCGTGGCAAAGCTTCTTTGCCAAGCTCGAGCGAGACATTGATAGGTTTGTTGTTGTTGTTTGAAAAATGACTGTCTTCTTTGAATAAGCTGGAGAAAGGCCAGGGTGGGATGTTAATTATAATGAAATATTTTTCAACTTTGGTTGGTTCTTATGGGACTAGCTTGCTTCCCTCGAAGGATTTTCTTTCATTTTTGTTTGGTTTTCACAAATTGACCAGAATGCCATTCTCTGGAGTAGAATTGAGAGAGGAAAAACAGGTAATTTCTTCGTTAAGGACAATGGTGGGCAATGGAAAGAAAAAGAAAACAATAGTGGCGTTGGAATAGTTGTCTGCCAAGAAATGAAATAATGATTTCTTAGTGATCAAGCAGACTTTACTTTCGGCAGGGCTTGGTGAGCAAACTTGGGTCCTAAGTTTATTGAGTGACGAAAGCGATCACTTTATTAGTGGTGTGGTAGAAATAGAATGAATGTGGCTTTCGTCAACAAACCTTGCTGTGATAGGCTGTGATCATGCATGAATAGTTGATAATTATATTTTGATCTTAATTATTACTCCCATATCAAGGAATAAGAAATCAATTCTAGTTATCATCGATTTCACTAATAATTTCTTATTTAAAACAAATTACCCAACACCTTAATTTGTGTCTAATTATGCTGTATCTGGCATGTGAACCGCACTTTAATTATTACCAGATATTCTCACACTAAATGGATTAAATTTTTAATCCTTTTATAATTTGAATTAAATTGATATATTTTGTCGAGTTTTTTTTTTTTTTTTTTTTGAAGTATATATTTTGTCGAGTTGATCAAGTGATATGTCACGTACGTAAACATCTAATTGATAAGCCAATTACGTGATATCAAATTTCTTTGTTTTATATTTGCATTAATTATTAATCTCCGTCTTCATCTTTTTCCTCAAACCCTCCATCTAAAATCAATTAATTTAATCTACTCTGGATAAAACAAGAAGAAAAAGAAGTGATGGACCTTTTTTTTTTTTTTAAGCGCTCATTATCTTCACAAAACTGGAGATTTTCCGAAAAGATCTATGATGTTAAGTCTCTAAACACAGATGCTGTCTTCAATGGAAGTTAAAGCATACCCTTTCCTCTCACCTTTAATATATAAAAAAAGAAAAAGAAAAAAGAAATGGGATTATAAAGGGTTGCCATCAAAACAAAACTTTATGTAGCTTTTCTTCAATGTACAAGACAGCTTCCATGCTCCAACTAGGTTGAGGTGGTGCCCCTGCCCCATATTTCTTTTGTATTTGCCCCTTCCAACTCCACAATAATGTATGGTCGGCGACACACATATATTTGCCTTTCCAACTTGTAAAGATTATATGTCACTTTTTCTTTCCCCTCGTGAAACAGCAATGTTCATCCCTTTTTCTAGCTGCCTTTAAGGACCCAATTATGATACCTTTTACACGTGAAATTAACAAGGCCGTACATTTTTCTTTCTTTGCCTGGATGTCACATACCTGCAAAATCTTATTTTATATGAACACTATATATATATATATATATATAGGTCAAGAAGTCTACCTGGATTGGCACATGACCCCTCAAATTTTAAAAACATCCCCTAATGCTAAAATCTTGGCAACCCACACTGGAGCCTGGCGGTCCCTTTAACCCAGGGCCAGGGGTACTGAGGCCATGAGGGGCGTTCTGATATGGTGTCATTCCACTTGGGACACCCAACACATCCAGCCACTTTAACGTCCCACTTGCCATATATTATTATCAATAACACTTTGCTATTATTGCGCGTTGAAAAAAAGAAAAAAGAAGGAAGAAAAAGAAACTGCATAACTGCATTCCTGGCACTTGCTGCAATTTGCAAAACTAGTGGCCTATAGCTCTGCTTCGTGAGGAAGATGATCAAATTAATAATTTTTTATTATTAATTTAAGCTTTTGAAATATTCGGTACTTTAACAAGAGTAGTGAAAAGTATGGGCGTTAATCCGGCCGGTTATCACCAACCGGTTACCGGCTAACTGGCCAACCCCTTTTAAAAGCAGTTGGAAATAACCGGTAACCGGTCCTATCGGTCTGGTTACCGGTTTTCACATTTATATATACCCGGTTATAACCCGTAACTGGTTGTATATATATAATATCTATTAATATATCTATTTTTTTTAAATGTTAAACAATCACTTTAGGGGTTTTTTTTTTTTTTTGAACAACCACAATAAAGTTTAGCTTATTGGGCCAAAAATGTTCTAATTGTTTTTAAAAAATGACCAAAAGAAAATGTTAAATTAAGCCCAAAAAGTAGGCCGAATACTCAAAATAGACCAAAAATATCTAATTTTTTAAAGATGTCCGAATAACCGACTACCGACCAGTAACCAATGGTTATTACATACTACCTCCCCAAGAGGCAGTTACAAGGAGATAATGAAGCATGACGAAGGATGCAGAAAAAATATCCACCAAGGGTAATTAGATTAACTAATCAGCCATTGGAATGTAGTTATATGCTCAGAACTTAAATTATAGCTTTAAGGGGCTTTTTTATATCTTTTCAAAATAAAAAAATAAAAAAAATAAATAAAAACCTGATTTGAGAGACGAAATTAGGATACTATCCCTTCACCCCCACGAGAGCCAAGTTGAGGTTTGGGTGTGTGCTATAAATATAAACAGCGTAAGTTGTAACCATGCATCCCTTTTGTTCTATCGTGGGCTGTGGGCCCACTCGGCCCACTCCTTTGTTCGGTTGTTGGGGCGAGGGAATTGTGCTCACTCGACCCCGATCCCAACCCCAACCCCGACCCTCATCTAGAACCCATGCACTATGCACACGTTTCGCAGGAGTCATCCCTCGTTGGAGCAATTTTCAAAGTGTAGTGATCAGGACGACCATTATATAACGACTAGCGGGTCACGCAGATTAACCACTGCAAGAGCGTGTTTGAAATTGTATTTGAAAGATTGAGAAGTCAAAAATTATTTTTTTGGTAAGAGTTTTATTTTTAAACTTTTATCAAAAATGTATTTTTTGTCATTTTTAAGTTTTTTTGAACTATTAAAAGCGCTTTCAGTATTTTTTACCGAACATATATTTTTACTTCAAACGAATTTTTTTAGTGTTAAACGCACTTTTAAGCTCATCAAACACACACTCAAACAGACCCTACATCTCATCATGAGAATTTAAGCTTAGATTCATATTGTTTCAAAACACACACACACACACACACACACACACATATATATATATATATATACAAGAGTTTAATGAGAAATCAAGATTCGATCTTGTTAGAATATTTTATATTATTGTCTTTTTTAGGGTTTATTTCTTACTTAGGGTTTCTTGCTTATTACTCATAGCTTCTCTATTTATAGAGGCCTCTGTAATCACATCAATCAATCATTATCAATACAATGTAATCCATTGTTTCCTTTCGCTCTCTCTCTCTCTCATGTTTGGGCTCCAATATATTCAACAATATATTTAATATGGTATTAGAGTCACTTCCATTGTTTGCCTTTTACAAGGTACGTTCCACCGAAGACAATCACAAAAAAAATTCATTACCAAATATGAAATTCAAAAATAATAATAATCACTAAAAATCCAAAACCTTAATAAACCCAAATCTCACTATCTATTATGGGATAAGAACACAATTGGTCTCTTTATTTTTTTTCACCCCAAGCTATTCGGGCCGCACCACAAAACAAAAGGTTTGCTGGCAGTGCTCTTATCTCTTCTAAAACTCAATACAAAACCAATATCAAAAGAAATTCTAAAACAAGCGGCATCGGTAGCAAAGTTAGGATTCAATTCTTGTAGGGGCGGTATTAATAAGTCTTTTTTTTTTTTAATGAGGAAATAAATAAAAACAATCATTAGCTTTTGCGTGAAGACATTCACTTTACCGTTACTAGTAAAATAGTTGCATAAGATATGGTTAAATTTTTTTAAAAAAAAAAAAAAATTTCTCTGAAATTACATGTACTTTGTATTTGATTTTTTTCTTAACAGCATAAACTAAACATTGAGTGGATTAGAGAAATTTCATTGGGTGGGTTTGATTTTTGGAGCTCAGTGGTTCTGTGTAATTGATTAACAATATTGGGGTTTTGATTTTTTGGCAATGGAAGGTGGACGAGTGATTTTGATTGTTAGAAATTTTTAGTGGGTGAATTTTCTGCAGATTTTATAAAGCAAATGGGTTAACCAATTTTCTAACAACTCATGCCTCTTAGCCCAATTATAATCAGCTAACCAAACTCTCTATTTTCTAACTTTCTATTTATAAAATTAGACAGTTTCTCTTAGAATGGATGCCAGATGCATTCCACTACTTTTCCAAGCCATTTTTTGTCTCACACGTGGCCCTGAACTGCATGCTTGGTTTTCAACTCACGCTTAACACTTCACCTCTCGAATCCTCTATTCATCTTCTCTCTTTCTTCTATAATCTACCTGGTCAACTTAGGAAAAAAGAAAGGAAAGAAAAGTGGGTATTAGAGACTGAGAGACAGGTTTTGAGAAAAAGGGGAAGGAAACGGTGAGAGAAAAGTGAGAAAAAGAGGGGGGAAAAAAAGCAAGAGTAGAGAACGAAAGAGAGAAGCTGAGATTACTCACAGAATCAATCATTGGACATCGTTGAAGGTTTTTCTCTTCTCCTTGGTGACTGTCTGACTGTTGGGTTAGAAACTTAGGGTAAAATTATTTATTTATTATTTATTTATTTTTCTTTTGTTTAGCGTATTGCCTGAATCGTTGAGAGTAGAAATTGAATTTTATTTTTTTACCAGGGCGACCTCAAAATTTTGACTTAAAAATACTTAAGAAATTTTTTTAAATTTTTTTTTACCAGGGGCGCCCGCCCTGGGTCGCCCCCTATGGCTATGTTTGCGAACAGGCCGGGCTGGCACTGTAGCTGGAACGGCACTGTTCCAGCTACAGTGCCAGCAGCAAAAATTGACTTTTTGCTCTTTTTTTTTCCTTTTTTTTTTTAATAAAGCAAAATATTAAAAAAAAAAAAAATGAGGAGAAAGTGGTGGTGTTCCAGCCACCCCTTGGCCAAAATGGGGTGGCCGGACCACCCCATTTTTGGCCAAGGGGGTGGCTCTGGCCGATCTGGGGGTGGTTCAACCACCCCCATGGCCAAGGGGGTGGTCCGGCCAGCCACCCCCTTGGCCAAAAAAAAAAAAAAAATGCGGACTGGGTGCATTTGGGGGTGGTCCGGCCACCCCATTTTGGCCAAGGGGCACTGTTCCAGCTACAGTGCCAGCAGCAAAAATTGACTTTTTGCTCTTTTTTTTTCCTTTTTTTTTTTAATAAAGCAAAATATTAAAAAAAAAAAAAATGAGGAGAAAGTGGTGGTGTTCCAGCCACCCCTTGGCCAAAATGGGGTGGCCGGACCACCCCATTTTTGGCCAAGGGGGTGGCTCTGGCCGATCTGGGGGTGGTTCAACCACCCCCATGGCCAAGGGGGTGGTCCGGCCAGCCACCCCCTTGGCCAAAAAAAAAAAAAAAAATGCGGACTGGGTGCATTTGGGGTGGCCGGACCACCCCCAAATGCACCCAGTCTTTTTTTTTTCTTTTTTTTTTTTGGCCAAGGGGGTGGCCGGACCACCCCTTGGCCATGGGGGTGGTTCAACCACCCCCAGATCGGCCAGGGAGCCACCCCCTTGGCCAAAAATGGGGTGGTCCGACCACCCCATTTTGGCCAAGGGGTGGCTGGAACACCGCCCCTTTCTCCTCATTTTTTCTTTTTTTTTTTAATATTTTGCTTTATTAAAAAAAAAAAAAAAAAAAAAAAAAAGGTAAAAGTCAATTTTTGCTGCTGACACTGTAGCTGGAACAGTGCCGTTCCAGCTACAGTGCCGGCCCGGCCTGTTCGCAAACATAGCCTATATATCCGCCGCTTAGCGGAGCCCACTCTTGTTGAATTGATTGGTCAAGGGACTCACGTCAACAGAGTAGATGGAAGATTTGTACACGCAACTTCAATCTGTCAACATTATATATATATATATATATAAGAACCAGCCACTTTAACGTCCTATTTGCCAAAGATTATTATCAATAACACTTTGCTATTATTGCGCGTTGAAAAAAGAAAAAAAAGAGCCACTTGAACGTCCCATTTGCCAAAGATTATTATCAATAACACTTTGCTATTATTGCGCGTTGAAAAAAGAAAAAAAAGAAAAAGAAACTGCATCACTGCATTCCTGGCACTTGCTGCAATTCGCAAAACTAGTGGCCTATAGCTCTGCTTCTTGAGGAAGATGATCAAATTAATAATTTTTTTTATTAATTTAAGCTTTTGAAATATATGGTAGTTTAATAAGAGTAGTGAAAAGTATGGGTGTAAATCCGGCTGGTTATCACCAACTGATTATTGGCTAACCGGCCAACCCCTTTTAAAAGCAGTTGGAAATAACTAGTAACTGGTCCTACCGGTCCGGTTACCAGGTTTTGCATTTATATATACCCGGTTATAACCCGTAACCGGTTATATATATATATATATATATATATATATATAACAATCACTTTAGGTTTTTTTTTTTTTTTTTTTTTAAACAACCACAATAAAGTCTAGCTTATTGGGCCAAATACGTTCTAATTGTTTTTTTTTTTAAAAAAAGCCAAAAAAAAGAAGAAGTTAAATTAAGCCCAAAAAGTAGGCCAAATACCCAAAATAGGCCAAAAATATCTAATTTTTTAAAGACCCGATTACTAATCCAAATAATCGACTACCAACCGGTAACCGGTGGTTATTACGTACATACTACCTTCCCAAGAGGCAGTCACATGGAGATAGTGAAGCATGACGAAGGATGCAGAAAAAAATATCCACCAAGGATTTGTAGATTAACTAATCAGCCATTGGAATGTAGTTTTATGCTCAGAACTTAAATTATAGCTTTAAGGGGCTTTTTTATATTTTTTCAAAAAAAAAAAAACTGATTGAGAGAGGAAATTAGGAAACTATCCCTTCACCGCATAAGAGCCAAGTTGAGGTTTGGGTGTGCTATAATTATAAACAGCGTAAGTTGTAACCATGCATCCCTTTTGTTCTATCGTGGGCGTGGCCACTCGGCCCACTCCTTTGTTCGGTTGTTGGGGCGAGGGAATTGTGCTCACTGCGACCCCGACCCTCTTCTAGAAGACTAGATCTTCTAGAACCCATGCACTATGCACACGTTTCGCAGGAGTCATCCCTCGTTAGAGCAAGTTTCAAAGTGTAGTCAGGGACGACCATTATATAAGGACTAGCGGGTTACACAACAAATTAACCACTGGAAGAGCATGTATGAAATTGTATTTAAAAATTTAAAAAATTATTTTTTTGGTAAAAGTTTTATTTTTAAGTTTTTATCAAAAGTATGTTTTAGTTATTTTTAAGCTTTTTAACCCTTAATAGCGCTTTCAGTATTTTTTATCAAATAAATATTTTTACTTCAAATAGATTTTTTTTGTGTTAAACGCACTTTTAAGCTTTTCAAACGCACACCTAAACAGACCCTACATCTCATCATGAGAATTTAAGCTCAGTTTCATATATATATATAGTACAAGAGTTTAATGAGAAATCAAGATCCGATCTTGTTAGAATATTTTATATTATTATCTTTCATAGGGTTTATTCCTTACTTAGGGTTTTTTGCTTATTACTCATAACCTCTATATTTATAGAGGTCTCTGTAATCACAGCAATCAATCATTATCAATATAATATAGTCCATTGTTTCCTTCCGCTCTCTCTCTCATGCTTCCGTTCCAATATATTTAATATGGTATTAGAGTCACTTCCATCGTTTGCCTTTTACAAGGTACGTTCCACCGAAGACAATTACAAAGAAATTCATTATCAAATATGAAATTCAAAAATAATAATAATAATAAAAATCACTCAAAATCCAAAACTTTAATAAAACCCAAATCTCACTATCTTTCATGGGATAAGATCACAATTGGTCTCTTTATTTTTTTTCCACCCCAAGCTATTCTTTTCACTCTTGGGCTGCACCACAAAACAAAAGGTTTGCGGACGGCGCTCTTATCTCTTCCGAAACTCAATACAAAACCAATATCAAAAGAAATTATAAAACAAGTGGAGCTAGAGACGGAGTTAGGATTCAATTCTTGTAGGGGCAGTATTAATAAGTTTATTTTTATTTTTAATGAGGAAATAAATAAAAATAATAATTAGATTTTGCATGTAGACATTCACTTTACCATTACTAGTAAAATAATTGCATAAGATGTGGTTAATTTTTTTTTTTTTTTGAAATTGCATGTACT
This sequence comes from Corylus avellana, assembly GCF_965113065.1. Lineage (NCBI taxonomy): Eukaryota > Viridiplantae > Streptophyta > Magnoliopsida > Fagales > Betulaceae > Corylus > Corylus avellana. The sequence continues at coordinate 25,531,171 of NC_142493.1, forward strand.
TTGTACTTGATTTTTTTCCTAACAACATAACTAAACATTGAGTTGATTAGAGAAATTTCATTGGGTGGGTTTGATTATTGGAGCTCGGTGGTTCTGTGTAATTGATCAACAGTGTTGGGGTTTTGATTTTTTGGCAATGGAAGGTGGAGGAGTGATTTTGATTGTTGGAAATTTTTAGCGGGTGAATTTTCTGCAGAATTTATAAAGCAAATGGGTTAACCAATTTTCTAACAACCCATTCCGCTTAGCCCAATTATAATCAACTAACCAAACTCACTATCTTCTAACTTTCTATTTTCAAAATTAGGCAACTTTCCACTACTTTTCCAAGCCATTCTTTGTCTCACACGTGGCCTTGAACTATGTGCTTGGTTTTCAACTCACGCTTGACACTTCACCTCTCGAATCCTCTATTCATCTTCTCCCTTTCTTCTAAAATCTACCCGGTCAATTCAGGAAAAAAGAAAAGAAAGAAAAGTGGGTATTAGAGACTGAGAGACAGGTTTTGAGAAAGAGGGGAAGGAAACGGTGAGAGAAAAGTGAGAAAAAGAGTGGAAAAAAAAAAAAGCAAGGGTAGAGAACGAAAGAGAGAAGCTGAGATTACTTACAGAGTCAATCATTGGACGTTGTTGGAGGTTTTTCTCTTTTCCTTGGTGACTTTATGACTGTTGGGTTAGGAACTTAGGGTAAAATTATTATTATCATTTTCTTTTGTTTAGCGGATTGCCTGGATCATTGAGAGTAGAAATTGATTTTTTTTTTTTTTTTTTTTTACCAGGGGTACCCTCGAAATTTTAACTTGAAAATACTTTTTTTTTTAAAAAAAAAAAAAAAAAAAAAAATTGGCGCCCCTGGGTCGCCCCCTTATATCTGCCGCTGAGCGGAGCCCACTCTTATTGAATTGATTGGTCAAGGCACCCACGTCAATAGAGTAGATGGAGGATTTGTACACGCAACTTCAATCTGTCAACATTATATATATATATATATATATATATAAGAACCAGCGGGTCACAGAGAAGAGCAACCACAGCTAAGTCTGATCATGGCAAGCGAGGATACTGTGAAGCTTTTGGGATTTTGGGCTAGCCCATTTTCCATAAGGGTTGAGTGGGCTCTGAAACTCAAGGGTGTTGATTACGAGTACGTGGAAGAAGACATCTTTAACAAGAGCTCTCTTCTCTTGGAGCTCAACCCAGTTCACAAAAAGGTTCCCGTCCTGGTGCACCGCCAGAAAGTAATCTCTGAATCGTACGTTATTCTTGAATACATCGACGAGACATGGAAACAGAGTCCATTATTGCTGCCTCAAGATCCTCACGAAAGAGCCAAAGCCCGATTTTGGGCCAGATTTGGAGAAGAGAAGGTAATCAATCCAAAACAGACTACATTAATCTACGCTACTTTTACAAGCATTTTTCTTTGTCTCCGGCCACCTACTTTAATTTGATAATTTATGTGGTTGCTTTTTAGCTGGAAGGACACATGATTGGCCCTGATTTCTGTAACAAAAATTATCACAATATCTGATTTTTCTACTTTTTATCTTAGTTTTCGTTCCAATTATTAAAATCAGCGTAAAGAGAAAATTATTAAGAAAATAAAAATAAAAAGAGAAAATTGTAAAAATAAACAAGAAATACACTTTTTTGGCAGCATCATCCAAATGGGTATATCATTTAATTGGATTATTTTTATTTTTATTTTTTAATTTTCTCTGGCTCGGCCAATTCCACCTATTACATAATTTTATATCATCTTTTTTTGTTTTTCTGTTCATTGGAATAGCTTTTCGAAGCTGCATGGAATGCTTTGTGTTCCCTGGGAGAGGAAAAAGAAAGGGCACTGAAATTAGCAATAGAGGCCATGGAAAAGATAGAGGAAGAGATCAAAGGGAAGGAGTTTTTCGGAGGGGAGAGCATTGGGTATCTGGACATTGCATTGGGGTGGATCTCCTACTGGCTGCCTGTTTGGGAGGAAGTTGGGTCCATTCAGATTTTGGACCCACTCACATTTCCCGCCACCACTTCATGGGCGAAGAATTTTCTGAATCACCCAATTATCAAGGACAACTTGCCACCTAGGCAGAAAATGATTCTTTATTTTCATGAACGCAGCAAATTCTTGTCCTCTCTTCCTCGTGGGTGGATTAAGATTTAGTTATATGTATGCTTTAATTTCTTGTGCTAAAATCCCTAGAGTCTAAGGTTTCGAAAAATAAATGTAATGGATTCCTTATTAAATCATCAGTTATTCTAAAAGTTTAAAGTTTATAAGAATATGCAAATTTAATCATTTAATCATTACTTTAATATTCTCCTTCATGTGTGGGATCAAACTCTCTTTTAATAGTTGTGGCTCAACACGCACTAAAAAAATCTTTACTTTTGTTAACGGCCCGTTAGTGACGTGTAGTTAGCAATGTGTGTGACAGGTTAACAAATTGAAAGTTACTAAAGAGAACTTAATAACGTGTCAAACAGACCCTACATCTCATCATGAGAATTTAAGCTCAGATTCATATTGTTTCAACATATATATATATATATATATATATATATATACAAGAGTTTAATGAGAAATCAAGATTCGATTTTGTTAGAATATTTTATATTATTGTCTTCTCTAGGGTTTCTTACTTATTACTCATAGCCTCTCTATTTATAGAGGCCTCTGTAATCACATCAATCAATCATTATCAATACAATGTAGTCTATTGTTTCCTTCCGCTCCAATATATTCAACAATATATTTAACATGATATTAGAGTCACTTCCATCGTTTGCATTTTACAAGGTATGTTCCACCGAAGACAATCACAAAGAAATTCATTATCAAATATGAAATTCAAAAATAATAATAATAATCACTCAAAATCCAAAACCTTAATAAACCCAAATCTCACTATCTACTATGGGATAAGATCACAATTGGTCTCTTTATTTTTTTTCACCCCAAGCTATTCTTCACTCTTGGGCCGGACCACAAAACAAAAGGTTTGCGGACGGCGCTCTTATCTCTTCCGAAACTCAATACAAAACTAATATCAAAAGAAATTATAAAACAAGCGGAGCCAGTGGCATAGTTAGGATTCAATTATTGTAAAGGCGGTATTAATAAGTTTTTTTTTAATGAGGAAATAAATAAAAATAATAATTAGCTTTTGCATGTAGACATTCACTTTACCGTTACTAGTAAAATAGTTGCATAAGATATGGTTAATTTTTTTTTTTTTTTGAAATTACATGTACTTTTTATTTGATTTTTTTCTTAATAGCATAAACTAAACATTGAGTGGATTAGAGAAATTTCATTGGGTGAGTTTGATTTTTGGAGCTCGGTGGTTCTGTGTAAATGATCAACAGTGTTGGGGTTTTGATTTTTTGGCAATAGAAGGTGGAGGAGTGATTTTGATTGTTGGAAATTTTTAGTGGGTGAATTTTCTGCAGATTTAATAAAGCAAATGGGTTAACCAATTTTCTAACAACCCATTCCGCTTAGCCCAATTACAATCAACTAACCAAACTCACTATTTTCTAACTTTCTATTTACAAAATTAGGCAGCTTCTGCTTCTCTTATAATGGATGTCAGATGCATTCCACTACTTTTCCAAGCCATTCTTTGTCTCACACGTGGCCTTCAACTGCGTGCTTGGTTTTCAACTCACGCTTAACACTTCACCTCCCGAATCCTCTATTCATCTTCTCCCTTTCTTCTAAAATCTACCCGGCCAACTCAAGAAAAAAGAAAGGAAAGAAAAGTAGGTATTAGAGATTGAAATTGAATTTTATTTTTTTACCAGGGCGACCTCAAAATTTTCACTTGAAAGTACTTAAAAGAATTTTCAAGTAGGTATATCCGCCGCTTAGCGGAGACCACTCTTGTTGAATTGATTGGTCAAGGCACCCACGTCAACAGAGTAGATGGAAGATTTGTACACGCAACTTCAATCTGTCAACATTATATATATATAAGAACCAGCGGTCACAGAGAAGAGCAACCACAGCTAAATCTGATCATGGCAAGCGAGGATACTGTGAAGCTTTTGGGATTTTGGGCTAGCCCATATTCCAGGAGGGTTGAGTGGGCTCTGAAACTCAAGGGTGTTGATTACGAGTACGTGGAGGAAGACATCTTTAACAAGAGCTCTCTTCTCTTGGAGCTCAACCCAGTTCACAAAAAGGTTCCCGTCCTGGTACACCGCCAGAAAGTGATCTCTGAATCGTACGTTATTCTTGAATACATCGACGAGACATGGAAACAGAGTCCAGTATTGCTGCCTCAAGATCCTCATGAAAGAGCCAAAGCCCGATTTTGGGCCAGATTTGGAGTAGAGAAGGTAATCAATCCAAAACACACTACATTAATCTACGCTACTTTTACAAGCATTTTTCTTTGTCTCCGGCCACCTACTTTGATAATTTATGTGGTTGCTTTTTCGCTGAAAGGACACATGATGGGCCCAAAACTTGGAATTTTGTTTTTACTTTTCACTTTTTATCTTAGTTTTTAGAGTTAAATACTAAATACTCCTGAATTTCACAATCTTTTTTATTTTTTTATTTTTTAGGATTTGATTTTTATCACTGAAAGTCTTTGTAGTTTTGATAATAGACCAAATTAGTCATTTTAGTTAACTTAACAAAATTTCGTGTGGACCAATCAAATGTTGACACGTGGCACATGTTTAATTTTTTAAAAATAAAAAAAATGTATATTTTTTTTAAAAAAAAAAAACAAAAAAAAACAAAAAGAAAAGGAAAAAAAATTGAGGGTGCCTCCCATCTGGCCGGATGGGGTTGCCTTGACCACCACCTTGGCTCCAAGGGGGTGGCTCTGTGGCCGAGCCACCCCTTTGGTGCCCAAAGGGGTGCAAAAACCCTCCCAACCCGCAGAACTGACCCGGCCTGCCCCGGCCCGTGCGGGTTTAATGTTTATTTTCGCGGGTTCGGGTTGAGAATATCCAACCCGTGCGGGGCGGAGGTGGGTTTCGGGTTTACTAAAATTTCCTATGCGGGTACCCGCTCCTACCCACAAGTCCTAAAACACAAAAGAAAACCCTAGACTTACCCATAACCCATTCGATTTCGGCACCCAGCACTCAAGTTCTCAACACTCAACACAGCTCGACAGCCGCACTGCACGATGCCACGGTCAACACCTTGAAGGCTCTCGATCTCTCATCAGAAATCAGAAATAAGAAATGTTGATTTGGAGGCAATGGTGGAATTCATAGCACAGATCCACTAGATGAAGAAGAAGAAAAACAAGAAGAAGAAGGCTTTGAAGAGTTGCCCAGTAAAAGTCGTAGCAAAGCTTTTTTTTCTAGAAAATAGGTACAAAGCTCCTTTTTATTTCTAGCCTTTGGATCATTTGCTTTAAATCCTAACCATAGAAATCTTATCACCAACTTGAGCTGCAAAGCTCTTTTTTCTAGGAGATTGGTACAAAGCTCCTTTTATTTCTAGCCTTTTAGAATTATCATCACCAACTTGAGCTGTCATCCATTACCACGTAAGGCTGTCATCCAGCAGCCCATCATCTCATCTTGAAGAAGCAGCTTTCTAGTTTGTGATACTCAGCACCTTGAAGGCTCTTGATCTCTCATCTCACTCAGTCACTCTCGCCTCTTGATCCTCTTGGCAGTCGGCTCTCGATCTCTCATCTCACTTAGTCACTCTCGCCTCTCGATCTCTCACTCTCCCCTCTCGATCTCTCAAACCCGATCCGACCCGCAAAACATGCACCTATTTAACCCACACCGCAAATACCCGACCTGTGCGGATCTTGGTCATTGGGCTCGGGTGGCGGGTTGGAAAATCCCAAACCCGCAAGGTGCGGGGCGGGTGGGAAAAAACCCGATACCCGCCCCACCCCGACCCGTGCCCAATCCTAACCCCCAGTGGGTACTGTGGGTGGCTCGTTGGAGCCAAGGGGGTGGCCGAAACCACCCCCAACCACCATTGGGGGTGGTTTCGGCCACACCCTAGGCTCCATGGGGGTGGCTGAGCCACCCCCAGTACCCACTGGGGGTGGTTCTGGCTACCCCCTTGGGCACCAAGGGGGTGGCTCGGCCACCCCCTTTGGCCATGGGGGTCGCCTGGCCACCCCCATCTAGCCGCCACCCCCTTGGCTCCAAGGGGGTGGCTCGGCCACCCCCATCCGGCCAAATGGGGGCGGCCAGGCGACCCCCATGGCCAGCCACCCCCAAATGGCCAAGGGGGTGGCTCGACCACTGCCTTTTTTTCGTTTTTTTTTTTAAAAAAAAAAAAAAAAAAAATCCTTTTTCTTTTAATTAAAAAAAAATTAAGTAGGTGCCACGTGTCAACATCTGATTGGTCAACGTGAAATTCCGTTAAGTCAACTAACGGTCAACTGACAGAAGGACTAATTTGGTATATTATCAAAACCACAGGGACCTCTTGTGATAAAAATCAAACCTTAGGAAGAAAAAAAAAATAAAGTTGTGAAACTCTAGGGAGTATTTAGTATTTAACCCTAGTTTTTTTTTCTACTTTTTACTTTTTATCTTAGTTTTCGTTCCAATTATTAAAATCAGCGTAAAGAGAAAATTATTAAGAAAATAAAAAGAGAAAATTGTAAAAATAAACAAGAAATACACTTTTTTGGCAGCATCATCCAAATGGCTATATCACCTAATTAGATTATTATTTTTTGTAATTTTCTCTGGCTCGGCCAATTCCACCTGTTACATAATTTTATATCATCTTTTTTGTTTTTCTGTTCATTGGAATAGCTTTTGGAAGCTGCATATAATGCTTTGTGTTCCCTGGGAGAGGAAAAAGAAAAGGCACTGAAATTAGCAATAGAGGCCATGGAAAAGATAGAGGAAGAGATCAAAGGGAAGGAGTTTTTCGGAGGGGAGAGCATTGGGTATTTGGACATTGCATTAGGGTGGATCTCCTACTGGCTGCCTGTTTGGGAGGAAGTTGGGTCCATGCAGATTTTGGACCCACTCACATTTCCCGCCACCACTTCATGGGCGAAGAATTTTCTGAATCACCCAATTATCAAGGACAACTTGCCACCTAGGCAGAAAATGGTTCTTTATTTTCTTGAACGCAGCAAACTCTTGTCCTCTCTTCCTCGCGGGTGGATTAAGATTTAGTTATATGTATGCTTTAATTTCTTGTGCTAAAATCCCTAGAGTCTAAGGTTTCGAAAGATAAATGTATTGAATTTTTTGTTAAACCATCGGTTATTCTAAAATCTTAGAGTTTATAAGAAGATGTAAATTTAATTACTTAATTATTATTTTAATACTTTTCTTTATGTGTAAGCTCAAATTTCATTTTAATAATTGCGGCCCAACACGCGCTACAAAAATATTTACTTTTGGTAACGGCCCGTTAATGATGTGTGATTAGTAACGTGTGTGACGGCTTAACAAATTGAAAGTTACTAATGAGAAGTTAGTAACGTGTCAATTTCTGACACGTCACTAAAATTGGTGATGGGTTGTCCGTCACTAAAGTTTAAAAAATTATTAAAATAAATAATTTATTTTAAAAAAAATTTAATTAAAAAATTTATTAATTTAATTTATTTTCCATTTCTCTCTCGCCGGCCCCCTCGATATCTCTCCATTTCACTGTCTCTCTTTCTCTCGATCTCTACAGCCCCTGCTTCTCTCTTTCACTTCCTCTCCCAAACTCTAGAGCACTCAATAGATCAGATCCCTGCATCTCTCTCTTTCACTTAAATTTCTCTCTCTACAACAATTATCTTCTTGATAAGATCGAAGATAAGGTTACACAGTACTGTGAGCGTAAAAATTTTGTCATCAAATTGGAACTACACAGCAAAAGCACCGGAATCCCTAGCTCACTATCTGCAGATAAGAAAAACAACCATAAATGAAAACCCAAGTGAGGAAAGAAAAAACAAAACAAAAGAAGAAAATTAAACCGACCCAGAATCAAACCAAAAATTGGAAACCCAATCAAAATTAAAGAGCAAAAAAAATCCCAAACCCAGTAGAAAAAAATTAAAAAAATAAAAAATAAAAAATAAAAAAAAATTCAAAGTCGCAAACTCAGCAGAAAAAAAAAACCAGCAAAAAAAAAAAAAAAAAAGCTCTCAAATTGATGATCATCAAACGAAAACCCAAACCCCAGCAGGACAAAAAAAAAAAAAATCAAAGCAACAATATTGTACATACCAGTGGGACGAGGCCGGCTAGGTAGCTTGAAAACTAACCGCCGGAATGCGTGGAGCTTGGGTGGAGGAGGCCGGCGTTCGTGAGAGATAGAGACAGAGGGGGGTGCGCTGTGCAGAGCAGGGGGTACTGCGTGGGGCGGTGTTGAGTGTGACTTGAACCTAGCGTGGGCCCCGCTGCTTTTTCCTCTTACTTTCTTTGGACTTTCGTATCCCACTTGGAGTGGGAGAAGAATTCCTTGCCAAATACTTATTGGGTTTATTTCTCCAAGCTGAAATGTGATTGTTTCACCGACTTTAGTGCTTTATAAAAGGCTTGTAACATGAGCCTTTGGGTGTGTGCCAAAAACGTGAAGTACTAAAGGTAGGAGAAAAAATAGAGAATTTGAGAGAATGAGGTACAAGGGCAGTAAGGATATTTTTTTTTTTTGTGGTTTTTGGAGAAACCGAAAACAAGTGATTAAAAGAAAAATATGCTACAGAGTGAGAGAAGAAAATAAAGATCAGTTGCCATCTGTTTCAGCAAAAGAAGAGTTTGTACATCTGTCTTTTGTATTCTATTTTGGGAATAATCTCTCTTATGTAATAGTGAGATTTTAGTGTATTGAGGCTTTGGGATTTAAGTGATTTTTTTTCTACTATTTTTGTACTCCATCTTTTGATAGTAGATTTTTTTTGGGTCGTCTCCACCAGTGGATGTAGCCTTGTTAAGCCGAACCACTTAAATCTTTGTGTCGTGTGTGATTGCCTAATATTTGTTATTCTAAATTCTTCTTATTTTTCGCATCTCACGGGTCTTGAAAAATAGGATTAATTTCATAACAACTGGTATCAAAGCTGTTGGTTCGAGTGGGAGCGATGGTAGGTGAAGAAGGAAAGATGAGAATCGAGAAATTTGACGGCAAAGATTTTGGATATTGGAAGGTACAGATTGAAGATATTCTTTATGAGAAGGATCTTCATCAACCTCTTTTGGAAGAATAACCTGACGACATGGATGATAACGAGTGGGCTCTGCTTGATCGTAAAGCTCGAGCAGTTATCAGATTATCACTATCAAAATCAGTTGCACACAACGTTGTAAAGGAGAAGATCATAGCAGGTCTAATGGCGGCTTTATCAAGTATGTATGAAAAATTGTCGGCTAATAACAAGGTGCATTTGATGAAGAAATTGTTCAACCTAAAGATAGCGGAAGGGGCTTCGATGGCACATCATCTCAATGAGTTCAACACTATCACAAATCAATTGTTCTCGGTGGAAATTGATTTTGATGATGAGGTTCGCGCGTTGATCGTTTTGACATCTTTGCCAAATAGTTGGGAAGCAGTGAGGATGGCTGTGAGTAACTCTGTAGAAAAGAGTAAACTGAGCTATGAAGACGTCAGGGATTGGATTCTTAGTGAAGAAGTTCGCAGAAAAGATGCGGGTGAAGCCTCTTGTTCTGGTGCTGCTTTAAACCTTGAGACTCTGGACAAAGGACAAGATAAAAACTCTGGTCAAGGCAGATCAAATTCCAGAAAAGGGAGAAGCAAATTCAGATTCAGCCAACAACCTGAGTGTTGGAACTGTGGCAAGACAGGCCACTACAAGAAGAATTGCAGGGAACTGCGAAAGGAGACTGAGAATGCAAACATAGTGACAGAAGAAGTATATGATGCCCTACTTCTATCTGTTGACAGTCCCCTTGATTCTTGGGTCTTAGACTCAGGGGTATCTTTTCATACGACAGCGATCCGTGAAATTCTCGAAAACTATGTTGGTGGAGATTTCGAGAAGGTGTATTTGGCTAACTGAACGGCGTTGGATGTTGTGGGCTTAGGCGATGTTTGCATTAAAGTTCACAGTGACTCAGTATGGAAGCTACAGAAGGTCAGGCATGTTCCAGAGCTAAAAAAGAATATGATTTCAGTGGGACAGCTTGATGAGGAAGGACATTCAATTCATTTCTACGGTGGAAAGTGAAAGGTTAGCAAGGGAGTTAGGATTTTTGCTCATGGTCATAAGACGGGTACTCTCTATATGACCACGAACAGCAAAGATACAGATACCGTTGTAGATACGACTGCTGACTCAAAACTATGGCACCTAAGGCTTGGGCACATGAGCGAGAAAGAGATGAAGGTACTTATGTCAAAAGGGAAACTACCGAGGTTAAAGTCAGTTGAGTCTGATTTGTGTGAAGGCTGCATCCTAGGAAAGCAGAAAAATGTGAGTTTCGTGGAAGTTGGCAAAGTACCTAAGCTTGGAAAGCTGGAGCTAGTACACACGGATTTGTGGGGTTCTGCACCAGTGGCATCTCTTGGAGGCTCGCGATATTACATCACATTTATTGATGACTTAAGCAGGAAGGTATGAGTTTATTTTTTGAAAAGTAAATCTGATGTATTTGAAACTTTTAAGAAATGGAAGGCCATGGTTGAGACTGAAACGGGCTTGAAGCTCAAGCGTTTGAGATCAGACAATGGAGGAGAATATGAAGACAGGGGGTTTAAACAGTTTTGTGCAGTGAATGAGATTAGAATGGAGAAAACTATCCCGGGAACACCACAGCAGAATGGCGTGGCTGAGCGCATGAACATGACCTTCAATGAGCGTGCTCGGAGTATGATGTTGTATGCTGGGTTACCAAAGACTTTCTGGGCTGATGCAGTTAGCACTGCTGCATACCTGATAAATAAGGGGTCTTCTGTTCCCTTGAGCTATAGACTACCGGAAGAAGTTTGAAGTGGAAAAGAGGTAAATCTTTCACATCTGAAAGTTTTTGGTTGTGCTTCGTATGTCCATGATGAGTCTGATGCTCAGAGTAAACTAGATGCTAAATCTAGAAAGTGTTTCTTCATTGGATATGGAGATGAGGCTTTCGGTTATCGATTTTGGGATGATCAAAATCGGAAGATCATTAGAAGTCAGAATGTGACTTTAAATGAGTGTGCTATGTACAAGGATGGGTCAAGTGTAGAACCTGAAGTTATAGAGCAGGAACCAATGAAGTCTGAGTTTGTTAACTTAGATGATCTTTCTGAAAGTACAGTGCAGAAAGAGAAACAATTCATGAAGGTGGAGCTTGATGAACAGTGTTCACTCACATATGAATGTGATGACGGAGAATCTTCAAGAGACTCACAACACCGGAAAGAGTTTTATTCTTTAGCAAGAGGCAAAGAGAAACGTGATCAAAAGGCACCAGAGATGTATGGCTTTGAGGATACGGTTTCTTTTGCTCTAACAGCTTGTAGTAGAGATTCATCGTCTGTTCAAAATGGTACGCTGAAAGAGGTAGAGTCACTACGAAGAGGTAAAGCTTGGGAATCGGCAGAATTACCCAAGGGAAATAAGGCTAAAGAATGCAGATGGGTCTACAAGAAGAAAGAGTCATCAAAGAAAGCTGTACGGTAGACGAGACAGATAAGGAGGCATGGTGTAATGTCTAAATCAGGTCTTATGCTCAAGTTCAAGAGGCGCTTGGACTTGAGGGACACTTGTGGAGTGTGATTGCCTTTAGGGGTTGAGGCGGAGACATCCGGAGGAGACACGTTTTGTTAGACCTAATGGGGTTCAAGTCAAAATGGAGATTGTTGAGTGTGACTTGAACCTAGCGTGGGCCCCGCTGCTTTTTCCTCTTACTTTCTTTGGACTTACGTATCCTACTTGGAGTGGGAGAAGAATTCCTTGCCAGACACTTATTGGGTTTATTTCTCCAAGTTGGAATGTGATTGTTTGACCGACTTTAGTGCCTTATAAAAGGCTTGTAGCATGACCCTTTGGGTGTGTGCCAAAAACGTGAAGCACCAAAGAGAAGAGAAAAAATAGAGAATTTGAGAGAATGAGGTATAAGGGCAGCAAGAGTGTTTTATTCTTGGTAGTTTTTGAAGGAACCAAAAATAAGTGATTAGAAGAAAAAGGTGCTGCAGAGTGAGAGAAAAAAATAGAGATCAGCCGCTATCCGTTCCAACAAAAGAAGAGTTTGTACATCTGTCTTTTGTATTCTATTTTGGGAATAATCTCTCTTGTGTGATAGTGAGATTTTGGTGTATTGGGGCTTTGGGATCTGAGTGATTTTCTTTCTACTATTTTTGTACTACATCTTTTGATGGTAAATTTTCTCCGGGTCGTCTCCGCCAATGGATGTAGGCTTGTTAAGGCGAACCACTTAAATCTTTGTGTCATGTGTGATTGCTTAATCTTTGTTATTCCGCATTCTTCTTATTTTTCGCATCACACGGGTCTTAGGAAATATGAGTAATTTCATAACAGGAAGGGGGTTGCAGAGCAGAGGGGGAGAGAGAGAGAGAGAGGGGAAAAAATTAAAAGGGGAAATTGTTTTGCAGCCAATTAGTAGAAGAATTAAAATTCTTAGTAACGTGTAAACATTCTCACGTCAGTTATGGAATTTAAAAAAAAAATTAAAATTCATTTAGCAACGAGTGAATGTTTAGCGGTCACTAATTAGTGATGCGTCAACATTAACACGTTATTAATGAATTTCTTTTTTTAAAAAAATTAAAATTCATTTAGTAACGTGTGAATATTGACACGCCACTTATACGTCATTAATTAGTGATGTATCAACATTCACACGCTACTAATAATATTTTTTTAAAAAAATTTAAAAAATTAAAATTCATTTAGTAGCGTGTGAATATCCGTAAGTCACTAAAGTAGTGAAAAAAAAAAAAAAAAAAAAAAGGTTTTATTAAGCATTATGCATAAAGGTTAATGGGCAGCCCGCCTAGGCCGGTTTTCAGGCCCAATTTGTGTGTGCTCTGTGCCTAGGGCCCATGTGTTGCAAATTTCCAATTTCAATTTTGAAAAATGAGATATATTCAAATTTATCAATTATTTTTTTTATCTTTTCTTGTGCTGACATGACAATAATATATGAGAAGAATTGGATAAGTGGTTTGATGGAAACGAGAATATTTTATTAAACTCATACATTTTAAACATCCATTCCCGCAGTTACTTTTACTCGATGCCGGCAAACGAAGAAAGTTTACTATGAGCTGGTTTGGAATTGTCTAGATAAAGTTAGGCTCGTGACTGATTATTAAATGAGTCACTTATAAATATAAAATTATATTCGATTATTAAACGATACATACTCATATAAATTAGACTCGCTTATTTAAAGTTCGTGAATATACTCATAGAGGGGCTTGACTCGCTTATTAGCGCGACTCGTATATATATATAACTTATTAAATAGTTTATATATTATAAATAGTATTTATGCTTATATAGTATGTAGCAAAAATACTAGATACATGTAGTTAAAATATTAATAATGTAGTCATATAGTGTATTAAACTAAGTTAACTAATTAGTTAATTGGTTTAGTTATATATATAGAGAGAACTAATTGGTTTATATATAAAAAAAAATGTCAGATAATTTGTATATATAATAAACATTTTTTTTAAATTAATTAATTTTTTTTTATTAAAGTCAATTTCATATATTAGTAATATTAATCATGTATATTAAACATTTTTTTTGCTACTATTAAGTGTTAAGAGTAAACTCTTTTTGATTTTCCATGTATTTGTTTGCTTACAAGTGTCCCACACCAATACAATAAAATTAAGTACACATCTCTCACAATAATAATTCGCTTATCCAGTTGTCTCACATCGAAAAAGCAAAAAAACTTTCTCATCTAAGTAATATATAAAAAGGATGCAAGCCTCTCTTACTTAACAAGACTCTATTTGTCACATATTGAAGGAGTAAGGAAAATTCCTTGCCCAACTAATCTATGAAAGGAGATTAAGCCTCCTCTTTTGAGCCAATTCATGTTCATTTAAGATGCCAACAAAAGTAACTTTACAATTACAAAGTTACTCTCAATTTATTGGTTGAGAAGTAAAACGATTTCATTAATATATTATTATTATTAAATTAAATTAAATTTGTTTCATTTGGAAGATGAGTCATTTAAGTTATATATATAGTAGATGGAGGATTTGTACACACAACTTCAATCTGTCTATTAATATATTATTATTATTAAATTTAATTTAATTTATCTCATTGGAAAGATGAGTCATTTAGTTATATATTCAACAAGCGGAGACCACTGTTGTTGAATTGATTGGTAAAGGCACCCACGTCAATAGAGTAGATGGAGGATTTGTACACGCAACTTCAATCTGTCAACATTAATATATATCTATATGAGTGATGCTTGATTAAAGCAGGTAACGCACGCCCCGCTTATTTAATATTTGAAAATGGTAAAATAAAATATTTTAATATTTTAATTATAAAATAAAATAAAAATTATATATATAAGAACCAGCGGGTCACATAGAAGAGCAACCACAGCTAAATCTGGATCATGGCAAGCGAGGATAGTGTGAAGCTTTTGGGATTTTGGGCTAGCCAATTTTCCATGAGGGTTGAGTGGGCTCTGAAACTCAAGGGTGTTGATTACGAGTACGTGGAAGAAGACATCTTTAACAAGAGCTCTCTTCTCTTGGAGCTCAACCCAGTTCACAAAAAGGTTCCCGTCCTGGTGCACCGCCAGAAAGCGATCTCTGAATCGTACGTTATTCTTGAATACATCGACGAGACATGGAAACAGAGTCCATTATTGCTGCCTCAAGATCCTCATGAAAGAGCCAAAGCCCGATTTTGGGCCAGATTTGGAGAAGAGAAGGTAATCAATCCAAAACAGACTACATTAATCTACGCTACCTTTACAAGCATTTTTCTTTGTCTCCGGCCACCGACTTTAATTTGATAATTTATGTGGTTGCTTTTCAGCTGGAAGGACACATGATGGGCCCCTGATTTCTATAAAAAAAAATTTATCACAATATCTGATTTTTCTACTTTTTATCCTAGTTTTCGTTCCAATTATTAAAATCAGCGTAAAGAGAACATTATTCAAAAAATAAAAATAAACACAGAAAATTGTAAAAATAAACAAGAAATCAAATAGAAAAAAAGTTGTACACTTTTTTGGCAGGATCATCCAAATGGCTATACCACTTAATTGGATTATTATTTTTTTAATTTTCTCTGGCTCGGCCAATTCCACCTGTTACGTAATTTTATATCATCTGTTTTGTTTTTCTGTTCATTGCAATAGCTTTTGTTAGCTTCAGCTGGTGCTATGTGTTCCCTGGGAGAGGAAAAAGAAAGGTTACTGAAATTAGCCATAGAGGCCATGGAAAAGATAGAGGAAGAGATCAAAGGGAAGGAGTTTTTCGGAGGGGAGAGCATTGGGTATTTGGACATTGCATTGGGGTGGATCTCCTACTGGCTGCCTGTTTTGGAGGAAGTTGGGTCCATTCAGATTTTGGACCCACTCACATTTCCCGCCACCACTTCATGGGCGAAGAATTTTCTGAATCACCCAATCATCAAAGACAACTTGCCACCTAGGCAGAAAATGATTCCTTACTTTCATGAACGCAGCAAATTCTTCTCCTCTCTTCCTCCTGGGTGGATTAAGATTTAGTTATATGTATGCTTTAATTTCTTGTGCTAAAATCCCTAGAGTTTAAGGTTTCGAAAAATAAATGTACTGGATTCCAAGCTCATTATGCATTAAGTTTAATGGGCAGCCCGCTTTGTCACATACCCTATTTTTCTTTCTTTCTCTAGCTCATTCTCTTTCTCCGGGATTAGGATCCCCAGCAATAACTGAAGAATTGTTAGAAGGTTTTTTTGTTAATTTGGACCATTGGATGAAATCTAACGGTTTAAATCTCGCCACGTGTCCCATTAAAAAAATATAATAAAATATTATATATATTTTTTTAAAAAAATATATATAATAAAATATTAAAAAATTAATTTAATAATATCCACCGCATTTTCCCCCATAGGAGGTGGCCGGCCACCCACAAGGGCCAAACCCAAAAAAAATTGTTTTTGGGTTTGGCCCTAGGGGGTGGCCGAACCACCCCCTAGGGCCATGGCCACCCCCAAAATTTTTTTTTTGGGTTTGGCCCTAGGGGGTGGCCGAACCACCCCCTAGGCCGTGGGGTGGCGCCGGCCACCCCCAACTGGCCCTTGGGGGGTCGCTGGCGCCACCCCCAACCGGCCCTTGGGGTGTCACTGGCGCCACCCCCATGGCCCTAGGGGGTGGTTCGGCCACCCCCTAGGGCCAAACCCAAAAAAAAAAATTTGTTTTTGGGTTTTGCCCTAGGGGGTGGCCGAACCACCCCTTAGGGCCATGGGGGTCGGCCACCCCCGTGGTTGGCATGGGGTGGCCAGCCACCCCATATTATTAAATTAATTTTTTATTATTTTATTTTATATTTATTTTTTAAAATATATATAATATTTTATTATGTTTTTTGAATGGAACACGTGGCGAGATTTAGACCGTTGAATTTCATCCAACGGTCCAGATTTTTTTTAAAAAAAACTCTTCAGCAATTTCTTAGCTATTGCTGAGATCTTGATCCCTTTTTCTTTCTTTCTCTGGTGCATCTTCACCGATGGTTCATCCTCAGCACCGAAATGGTTCATCTTTCTTTCTCTCTCTACATTTTCACCTTCTGGAAAACCAGAAAGAAATCAGACTTCCTTTGATTTCTTTTGTCATAACCAAAAACACAAGCATTGAAGAAAGCACAGGATTTTTCGCAAACCATCGCTGGCGAACCGTTAGAGAAAATTTTGGTTTTTTCGCGGAAACGGTAGTGACCCAGGATGGGTCTGGCAGAGCTCTTCTAAAAAAATTTTGCTTTTTTTGTGGAAACGGCAGTGACCCTTCTAAGAAAAAACAAGGTTTCGTGACTCATTTTTTAAGAAAAAAAAAATCAAGAAGCTTTTCATCTTCTAAATCTCCCTGTATTGGCTTATAGAGAAAAATAGATTCTTCATCGTATACGGCTGATATTGGTGTAGATAGGAACAACACCTATGGAGCTCCCTCAAGTTGCTTTGATTTTCTCTAGTTGTGTTTGACTTTGGAGTTTGGCTATGCATGCTAAAAATAGATAGAAACAGATTGGCTTGATATGGTGAGTCTGGAGTGATATTGTGACTTTGGAGTGTAATTTGGCTTGAATATGGTGATTCTGGAGTAATATTGTGAGTTTGGAGTGATATTGTGAGTTTGGCTTGAATTCCATCAAATTGTGCACCATTTTAATCTGTTTTGCTTAATTAAATTATAAGGCTTTGCTGTTTTCTATTGTTTCTGTACTGCTTGGATTGGCCATTAGCATTGGCCATTGTCTTTGGTATGGCCTCCCACTCCATTAGCATTGGCCATTGTCTTTGATGATCGGATCTAATACTTGTACTTGTTGCATTGTAATAACACGTTCAACAAGAATTGGCTTTCATTGTAAAACACTAGAGAGAAAAGTTGCAGTGTGTCCCTTGTGAAGGCAAACTTAAAATAATTGCCTAGATTCTCTCATAAGCAATCCATTGCCCCTTTCTATTGTTTTTGTACCAAACCATAATCAATTTCAACCGAATCAATACTCAGTCATTCATTCAAACAATTCGACTCATCTGCACAAAACTTTTCTTAACAAAATTCACAATGGCTAATACATATTCCTACAACTCAAATCAACTCAGAAAAATGGCTAATACATATGACAATCCCTTTGAAGCTCAACTTCTCCTTGGTCCCCACTTGGTCTCAAAAATTTTAGGTGCGCACGCTTGGTCTCGATCCACCTGCCCCGCTGCCAGCAAACCCACAACTAGACACCGGCGCCGGCCAGCATCCCGGCGTGGGTCTGCTGGGCGTTCAGCCAGACCAGAAAAAACACAACCCCAATCAGCCATACCAGAAAAAACAAAACCCAAACTCCAAATCAAGAGAGACCCAACAAAATCAACAAAGAAAATTTCTTAAGCTGCCAGACCCACGTCGTTCGCCAACCCAAAACGCTGCTGGGCGTTCGCCGTGGGTCTGGCGAGAACCATTCGTGTGCACTGCAACCCATTCTGTATATGGAAAAATTGACGAAACCCATTCGTGTGCGCCACAAATTCGAAACCCATGAACGAAAGCTGCTGAGAGGGAGATCCATCTTGGTGAAAGAGATGGTGTTTCTGAGAGAAGAGGAAGAGTATTTTTGATAGGGGTGTCAACCTGGTCCGGTTTCTCGGTTTTTGGCCAAAACTGGAACCGGGGTACCCCAGTTCTTGGTTTTGGGAAACCGGAACCGGAACAAGGACCCCGGTTAACCGGGGTCCCCATTACTGACTGGTTCCAGTTTTACCTAGTCCGGTAACCGGTTTTTTAAGAAAATTGGTTTTTGGGCTTATTTTAGATGTTGGGCCTAAAATAAGCCCTTTTTTTTTTTTTTTTTTTTTCATAAGTTGACTCATTTTTTTTTAAAAATCTATTAGTCTTTTTGTCTAAATTAAAGAGGCTTTGTTGTGATTATTCCAAATAATTAAAAAATAAACCTAAAAAATCAATGTTTTTAATATAATATATATTATATTAAAAAAAATATATATATATATATATATAAATTAAAAACATTAAAAAATATTCATAGAGATTATCCTAAGCATAAAAAAATTAATATATATATATATATATATATATATATATATATATAAACCCGGTTCCGGTATTCCCGGTAAAAACCGGGTACCGGAACCGGGGTACCCGGTTTTTGGATTTTTCAAACCGGAACCGAAACTGGGTCCCCGGTTTCCTGGTTCCCAGTTTCCTAATTTTATGGTTCCAGTTCTAGTTTTCCGGTAATTTTTGACACTCCTAATTTTTTATTTCCTTTTTTGATGGGTTCGATTTATTAAAGAGAAGAGGAATTTAATAGGTGTTGACCGTATTTCAGTTATATTGTATATTTGTGTAATAAGATGACACATCAATCAATTATTGGATGTTAAAAAAGATGGAGTTTACGGATGGACCGCATAATAGGGCCCTCTAATTTTTTTCACTCTTGGGCCGCACCACAAAACAGAAGGTTTGCGGGTGGCGCTTTTATCTCTTCCGAAACTCAATGCACAATTAATTTCAAAAGGAATTATAAACCAAGCGTAGCCCACTCTTGTTGAATTGATTGGTCAAGGCACCCACGTCAACAGAGTGGGTGGAGGATTTGTACACGCAACTTCAATCTGTCAGCATTATATATAGATAAGAACCAGCGGGTCACAGAGCAGAGCAACCACAGCTAAATCTGATCATGGCAAGCGAGGATACTGTGAAGCTTTTGGGATTTTGGGCTAGCCCATTTTCCATAAGGGTTGAGTGGGCTCTGAAACTCAAGGGTGTTGATTACGAGTACGTGGAAGAAGACATCTTTAACAAGAGCTCTCTTCTCTTGGAGCTCAACCCAGTTCACAAAAAGGTTCCCGTCCTGGTGCACCACCAGAAAGTAATCTCTGAATCGTACGTTATTCTCGAATACATCGACGAGACATGGAAACAGAGTCCATTGCTGCCTCAAGATCCTCATGAAAGAGCCAAAGCCCGATTTTGGGCCAGATTTGGAGAAGAGAAGGTAATTCAAAACACACTACTTTAATCTACGCTACTTTTACAAGCATTTTTCTTTGTCTCCGGCCACCTACTTTAATTTGATAATTTATGTGGTTGCTTTTTGGCTGAAAGGACACATGATGGGCCCTGATTTCTATAAAAAAAAAAAATTATCACAATATCTGATTTTTCTACTTTTTATCTTAGTTTTCGTTCCGATTATTAAAATCAGCGTAAAGAAAACATTATTAAAAAAATAAAAATAAACAAGAAATCAAATAGAAAAAAAGTTATACACTTTTTTGGCAGCATCATCCAAATGGCTATATCACTTAATTGGATTATTATATTTTTTAATTTTCTCTGGCTCGGCCAATTCCACCTGTTACATAATTTTATATCATCTGTTTTGTTTTTCTGTTCATTGGAATAGCTTTTGTTAGCTTCATCTGGTGCTATGTGGTCCCTGGGAGAGGAAAAAGAAAGGTTACTGAAATTAGCAATAGAGGCCATGGAAAAGATAGAGGAAGAGATCAAAGGGAAGGAGTTTTTCGGAGGGGAGAGCATTGGGTATTTGGACGTTGCATTGGGGTGGATCTCCTACTGGCTGCCTGTTTGGGAGGAAGTTGGGTCCATGCAGATTTTGGACCCACTCACATTTCCCGCCACCACTTCATGGGCGAAGAATTTTCTGAATCACCCAATCATCAAAGACAACTTGCCACCTAGGCAGAAAATGATTCCTTATTTTCATGAACGCAGCAAATTCTTCTCCTCTCTTCCTCCTGGGTGGATTAAGATTTAGATATATGTATGCTTTAATTTCTTGTGCTAAAATCCCTAGAGTTTAAGGTTTCGAAAAATAAACGTACTGGATTCCTAGCTCATTATGCATTAAGGTTAATGGGCAGCCCGCTTAGGCCGGTTTTCAGGCCCATTTCGTGTGTGTGCGCTCTGTGCCTAGAGCCCATGTATTGCAAATTTGCAATTTCAATTTTGAAAAATGAGAAATGCTACGCTCATTTTGAAATAACATTGAAAATTATCACCGTTTCAATTCCCATCAGATATGTTTTTTTTTACACGTCCACAAAAGAGGTTGAGAAAAATTTGACTAATAACCTCTACTTCGTAAAACGTAATTTTCAATCGATTGAACTACTGTTGAAAACGAGATGATCATGCCTTAAAGAAGGGGAAAATATTAGTTCCAATCACATAAAATAAATAATAATAATAATAATAGTGGGGGGATGAAAACGAGAATATTTTATTAAACTCATACATTTTAAACGTCCATTCCCGCAGTTACTTTTACATACAAGTACAACGTAGATGGTACCAAACTAGCTTTGTTACCCTCCCACGCCTTGGAGGACCTTATTCCGTACTTCTCATACTACTACTACTAAGTTTTGATGATGGAAGTTACATTTGGGGGTGCACAGAAGCTTAGTACCTCCTCTGCAGTGGCGGAGAGACGTGGGGCGACTTAGGGGCAGGCTTCCCTAGTAAGAAAACAAATTAAAATTTTTTCTAAGTAGTTTTTGCAAAAATTTTGTTACTGCCCCTGGTAACAAAATTTTGTACCGCTCCTACAAAAAAAAAGAAAAAAAACTCTCTGTCCTCCAGGCTAGCTAGCTCCAACGCTAAACAAAAGAAAAAAAAAAAAAAATTATCTTACCCTAAGTTGACAATCACCCAAAAAAAGGAAAAGAGAAAAACTCTTGAGTTGGCCGGAGAGTTGGAGTGCGGCAGTGCGCTGTCGCAAAGTTCTTCAAGACGGTGACTCAGTGAGACGGATCAAACTCCTACTGTGACTCTGTGTCTCTGTTAGTATATGAATATCATCATTCCTCTGCAGTTGTATAACTTGTGTTGTATATTTTGATTTCTTAGAAGTTAGAAAAGTGAGGATAAGAGAATTGATTTGAGGATGATAGCAAATATTTTATTTTTAATTTTTTTGTTTGTTGCGCCCTTTACTCAGTTCAATGTATTTGTGCTGTTGGGGAGAATCGAAATCACTGCGTCACATGCGTGTTTAATGTTTCTCTCATTCTTTGTGCATTGTCAATGACTCAATTGTCCCTCTTTGGCTGTAGCTTATTTCGGTTTCTTCATTTCTTGGTTTCATATTACAAAAAAAATAATAATAAATAAAGTCAAGAAATTTAATGTTTATTTATCAATATTTGGCATTTTCCTGTCATAACCCAAGTACCCAACCGAGTAAGTTGAAAGTAAAGTTTATAATTAAAGTCATTAAGGCCTTAATTTGTCTTGGTTATGACAGCGCCCGTAATTTGTCTCGGTTATAATTTAAGCTTTTTAGTTTGAATATATCTCTCATTTTCATCATTTTGTTTATCTTATTCTAAAACAATATTGTTATTTTTTTTTTGTAAGGCGTGTTTTATATACTTTGAGATTTTGTCAAGTATCAACGAGTTTCAGAAAATTATTGTCAATACCAGATTTGTTCTTTTTATTATTCATTTTAGGCTAATAGCTATTGAAATATGCTAATGATTTTATTAAAATATCATTAGAGTATGTTTCATTAACCATTAATTGTTTAGTGTGAGAAGTATTCAAACTAATAAATAAATAATTTTTCAGGTTTTTGAAAATCTTATATTACATTATGGGCAAGTCAAAAACAATTGATGCATTTTTTAAGAAAAAAGATGTTGATTCAAATTTTAAAATGTCTTCATCAACATCCAATCCTAAAACTTTAGCTCCACACCCTTCTAAGATGCTTTTTGTGATACATATATTGTGGTATAATTTTTTTTTATTATTATTATATTTACCATATTATAATAAAAATATAATATATAAAGAGAACAAAAAAAATTATTTTATCATTATATCTTTTTTTTTTATTGACGTCCCTGGTAGAATGAATTCCTGGATCCGCCACTGCTCCTTCGTTGCGCAGATTCGGAGCTAAACACAGTCGACTCGTCCCGGCTAAACTTCAACCTTCTTGCTTGCTCCCTGTTAATGCGGTACGAGTTAATTAACACATCCTCTGGAATTGCCCGGATGGCCGACAACCTTCCGGCGAGTGGGTTTCTCAAGGCGTTATTGTTGGTCTTGAAAGCCACCCACTCGAATCCCTCACTTCCCGCCTTCTTAATCACAGCAAAGTTCTGTGGCACCGTCAGAGCTTGACCCTCCTGGAGCTCCCCGTCAAATATGTTCTGTCCGTCGTGTCTCACCACCTGAATCCTGCCATTGCCTCTAATCGCAAAAATCACGCTGTGGCTGTTCAAGTTGTAGTGTGGTGCCAAGATTGCATTCTGCAAGTACATTTTCAACAAAATAGTAACATGTCGAAATTAACACGTTTTTAAAATTGGTGATGTGTTGACGACTTGACCAATTACTAAAATTTAAAAAATGGGAAAAATTATAGTTTACTCTCTCAAAGTTGGTAGTGTTTTTCAATTCGAATACCAAACTTTTAATTTTTGCAATCCACTCCCAAAGTTTCAAATTTTTGTAATTTGACCAATTGTATCCAAAACTTTCCATATTGCTCATAATTTTATTTTATTTTATTTTTTATAAAAAATAATATATATATATATATATATATATATATTCGGGGGTGGCTATGTGCCCGCCCATCTGGCAATTTTTGCACCCCTAATTTTTTTTTTCTTCATAAAAAAAAAATAAAATAAAAAATAATCAGGAGCAATATGTAAATTTTAGGATAATATTGGTCGAATTGAACAAAATTGGAACTTTGTGAGAGTGGATTGCAAAAATTGAAACTTTGATGTTCGAATTGAAAAACCCTGTCAACTTTGGAATGGTAAAAGTTTTTTTTTTTAATATTTTAATACAAAAAAAAAAAAAAATTTAGCACGCCGTGTGCTATTTTGTTTTACCCTAAAAGGAGAAGACACAAGCGTCGGTAATGTCAAAAATTGACAAAAAAGAAAAGTGGAATAATTTGGGTACATATTTACCCAAATCTGACCCATCATAATTTGACTAATGTCTTCGTTTAGGGTTTGTTTGAAATTGTGTTTGACGAATTTAAAAATGCTTTTAACACTTAGAAAGTCCGTTTGAACAAAAAAAAGTATTTGTTTGATAAAAAAATTAAAAGCCCTTTTAAGGGTCTAAAAAGCCTAAAAATGGCCAAAACGCACTTTTGGCAAAAGCTTAAAAATGAAGTTTTTGCCCAAAAGCTCTTTTTGATTTAAAAGCTCTATTTCTCAAACGCAATCCCAAACAGGCTCTTAGGGCTTGTTTGGGATTGCGTTTGGTGGATCTAAAAGTGTTTTTAACACTCAAAAAGTCTGTTTAAAAAAAAAAAAAAAAAAAGTACTTGTTCTGTAAAAAAAATTAAAAGCGCATTTAAGGGTCCAAAAAACCTAAAAATGGCCAAAATGTACTTTTGATAAAAGCTTAAAAATGAAGCTTTTGCCCAAAAGCTCTTTTTTATTTAAAAACTATATTTCTCAAACGCAATCCCAACACAAGCTCTTTAATCAATCACTAGCTATTATAATCATAATCCAAAATATATTAATCAAACTTTAATTATTATATCTTTTAAATCACCCTATAAAATAATCAAAATATAATCTCTCATATAAAATCAGATCCCAAATCAATATTCATTCCTATAATATTCATATGATCAATTCCTCAAAAATAAATATCATTGCCTAATATGAATAATATATCATCAATTAAATATCTCTAAAATAAGACTTTAAAAATCTGGGACGCTATAACTCGGTATAACCCGGTTATTTTAAACAGGTTAAGTGGGTCTTGTCGGGTTATCCAGATATTTATCGTGTTATAATCGTGTAAGACCCACTGATCGTGAGTGGAGGATAAAAGACAGTTAGATGCAGTACCTGACTGAGCAAGAGTAGCCGTGGATGGAGGAATGGCCCGCTTATAGGCTAAAAACTGAGCATACTTATCTCTCGGTATAGCAATCATATCAGAATCAAGTGCCTGGCTAGGGGTAGAAGATGGTCCAGATGATGAAGAGATATCCTCCTGTGATGAGATCTGATGGGAGGCTAAACCAGAGGGTTTTCCATGTAGATCCCAACAATAATTCACTGAGTGATTTTTCTTGAATAACTTACACAATGAGTACACTTACGAGATTTACGACCTCCAGTACGACTGCTCCGCCTAGAATCGCGACCACCACGTGAACTACCCGTTTAGCTAAATAAGTCATGTTCATGTATAGGGTAATCATGTCGTAAGTCTTAACAGGTCTTAACGGATCCTAATCGTATCTACCCAGTTACCCGTTTTGCTAGCTCTATTCTTAGGAATGTGGAACAAGAGGATTAGGCTTTTATACAAGCAAATAGCCAAAACTTCTCCTCACTTGGACAATGTAAGACAACCCACATATTATCTCTAACATAAGAGACTTCAATATATAAAAGTCAAAAGACGAGACTCTTATACATTAGCAAATTGGGACAAGCCGACATATTCTGTAAGAATAACTACATCCTAATGGCTGCAGATTAATTAATCTAGCTACAAAGCCGCTTAAAAGAATTGGCAAGGCTGCAATTTTATTCATTTTATAATTGTATATAAACTGTATGAAATGATTGGTCGATTAGGTAATGCTAATGTATAAATCTGCTTTTCTTTCTCTCTCAGCTCTCTGAAACCCTTGGTGGATATTTTTTTTCTGCATCCTTGGAGGTGCTCCACCGTCTCCTTGTGAGTGCCACTTGGGGAGGTGTATGGCCTCCATCCTCCTCTCCTCTCCTCTCCACTCCTTTTTTTCTCTTCTTGTTTTTGTGCTTTTTTATTTTATTTTTTAATTATTTTTTATTTTTTGGTGTTCCTTGATCCTCTACTCGGATTGCTACTCGGTTTTCCATCTCTCCCCAGCCCCACCACAGAAGCGCCTCACTTGGCTTCCATTCCGCCCTTCCACCAGCCATAGTCGCCCTCTTCCTTGTTACTAGCGGTTTTTCTCAGATCTGGTTCTCTATCCAGATTTGTCATTTTTCGTCAGTCCTACTCTCTAACGAACCACTCTCTACGGCCTCTCTGCGTCTCGCTGCTGCCCCGCATGCTCACGTCCACTCTGCCACTCGCGTGCTTGTGGCCCTAGCTATTGGATCAAAATCCAATTGTAATCTCTCTCAAATCTTTTGGTATTTTAAAAATATCAACTTTAAAAATACAAAAATATAAAAATATAAAAAATGCTAAATATTCTTATAATGTTTTAAAAAATTATTTTCTTTTTGGCTCGTGACCCGCACCACAAAACAACCAATTGTGGTGCGGCGGCGCTCTTATCTCTTCCGAAACAAAATACACAACCAATTTCAAGAGGAATTATAAACCAAGCGTAGCCCACTCTTGTTGAATTGATTGGTAAGGTACCCACGTCAACAGAGTCAGTGGAGGATTTGTACACACAACTTCAACCTGTCAACATTATATATATATAAGAACCAGCGGGTCACAGAGCAGAGCAACCAAAGCTAAATCTGATCATGGCAAGCGATGATACTGTGAAGCTTTTGGGATCTTTGGTTAGCCCATATTCCAGGAGGGTTGAATGGGCTCTAAAACTCAAGGGTGTTGATTACGAGTACGTGGAAGAAGACATCTTTAACAAGAGCTCTCTTCTCTTGGAGCTCAACCCAGTTCACAAAAAAGTTCCCGTCCTGGTGCACCACCAGAAAGTAATCTCTGAATCGTACGTTATTCTTGAATACATCGACGAGACATGGAAACAGAGTCCATTGCTGCCTCAAGATCCTCATGAAAGAGCCAAAGCCCGATTTTGGGCCAGCTTTGGAGAAGAGAAGGTAATTCAAAACACACTACTTTAATCTACGCTACTTTTACAAGCATTTTTCTTTGTCTCCGGCCACCTACTTTAATTTGATAATTTATGCGGTTGCTTTTTAGCTGAAAGGACACATGATGGGCCCCCCTGATTTCCATAAAAAAAAATTATCACAATATATGATTTTTCTACTTTTTATCTTAGTTTTCGTTCCGATTATTAAAATCAGCGTAAAGAGAACATTATTAAAAAAAATAAAAATAAACAGAGAAAATTGTGAAAATAAACAAGAAATCAAATAGAAAAAAAGTTATACGCTTTTTTGGCAGCATCATCCAAATGGCTATATCACTTAATTGGATTATTATATTTTTTTAATTTTCTCTGGCTCGGCCAATTCCACCTGTTACATAATTTTATATCGTCTGTTTTGTTTTTCTGTTCATTGGAATAGCTTTTGTTAGCTTCAGCTGGTGCCATGTGTTCCCTGGGAGAGGAAAAAGAAAGGTTACTGAAATTAGCCATAGAGGCCATGGAAAAGATAGAGGAAGAGATCAAAGGGAAGGAGTTTTTCGGAGGGGAGAGCATTGGGTATTTGGACATTGCATTGGGGTGGATCTCCTACTGGCTGCCTGTTTGGGAGGAAGTTGGGTCCATGCAGATTTTGGACCCACTCACATTTCCCGCCACCACTTCGTGGGCGAAGAATTTTCTGAATCACCCAATCATCAAAGACAACTTGCCACCTAGGCAGAAAATGATTCCTTATTTTCATGAACGCAGCAAATTCTTCTCCTCTCTTCCTCCTGGGTGGATTAAGGTTTAGTTATATGTATGCTTTAATTTCTTGGGCTAAAATCCCTAGAGTTTAAGGTTTCCAAAAATAAATGTACTGGATTCCTGGCTCATTATGCATTAAGGTTAATGGGCAGCCCGCTTAGGCCGGTTTTCAGGCCCATTTCGTGTGTGTGCGCTCTGTGCCTAGAGCCCATGTATTGCAAATTTCCAATTTTAATTTTGAAAAATGAGAAATGCTACGCTCATTTTGAAATAACAATGAAAATTATCACCGTTTCAATTCTCATGAGATATGTTTTTTTTTACACGTCCACAAAAGTGGTTGAGAAAAATTTAACTAATAACTTTTGCTTCATAAAACGTAATTTTCAATCTATTGAACTACTATTGAAAACGAGATGATCATGCCTTAAAAAAAAGGGAAAAATATTAGTTCCAATATCCTAAAATAAATAATAATAATAATAATAGTAAGTAGATGAAAACGAGAATATTTTATTAAACTCATACATTTTAAACGTCCAGTCCCGCAGTTACTTTTCCATACAAGTACAACGTAGATGGTACCAAACTAGCTTTGTTACCCTCCCACGCCTTGGAGGGCCTTATTCCGTACTACTCATACTACTACAACTAAGTTTTGATGATGAAGTTACATTGGGGGTGCACAGAAGCTTAGTACCTCCTCTGTTGCGCAGATTCGGAGCTAAACACAGTCGACTCGTCCCGGCTAAACTTCAACCTTCTTGCTTGCTCCCTGTTAATGCGGTACGAGTTAATTAGCACATCCTCTGGAATTGCCCGGATGGCAGACAGCCTTCCGGCGAGTGGGTTTCTCAAGGCGTTGTCGTTGGTCTTGAAAGCCACCCACTCGAATCCCTCACTTCCCGCCTTCTTAATCACAGCGAAGTTCTGTGGCACCGTCAGAGCCTGACCCTCCCGGAGCTCCCCGTCAAATATGTTCTGTCCGTCGTGTCTCACCACCTGAATCCTGCCGTTGCCTCTAATCGCAAAAATCACGCTGTGGCTGTTCAAGTTGTAGTGTGGTGCCATGATTGCATTCTGCAAGTACATTTTCAACAAATTAATCAAACAATATTGTTGCCTTTTACAGATACTAATTATGCTATATATATATATATTCTTACGTTGTAGAGGACACCTCGCTCAGCGCTGAGTTGGAGGTACCGAAGGATGGGGAGGTTGAGGCTGTTGAGGCTGGTGAGGCGACCGCCGCGGGGGTTGTACACGTCAGCGTTTCGTGGGTCAGCAATGTTGTGTTGGAGCCTGAGCGTGCAGAAGGTTTCCTCGACGCCATTGTCGTCTCTTTCCCCTCGTCGCTCTTCGCGTTCTTGTTCTTGGCGTTGTGGGCTCAGCAACTGAAGCTCATCCTGAACGAACACGATTCTTCCTCTCTGATCATCTCGGCTCTGTAGCCTCCTCGCCAGCTCGTCCTCGACATTGAAAGAGTCCGCCAGAATGTCCTGGTCGAAGCCACTAAAGATGTTGCTGCCGCCGCTTTGCTGGCTGCCTTCCTGGCCCCGGCTCTGTCCCTGTTCCTGTCCCCATCTCTGTCTCTGTCTCTGGCCTTGTTGTTGTTCTTGTTGTGGGTTCCCAGCGAGGTAGAATTTCTGCATGTTTAACCAGTTTTCATTGTTTAATTAATTTGATTATGTCAAGGTATAAATAATTAAGGAGTGATTAATTGATGGTACTGACCCTTGGGTTCTCGTCGAGCTGGTTGGCCTGATTGGAGGTGTCGAGGAGTGAGACCAAAACAAGCTGGGACTCGCCGTCATTATAGATCCAATGAGCCATTCCGGCCGGCAGAGCAAGGATGTCACCCTCCCGGATTTGTCGAACCTTCTGGTGCTGGTCGCTGCCCCTTTGTTGTGATCTCCGACCTCCTCTACCCTGCGATGAAGAATCCGATTGGAACGTCTCAGGACAACCTGGGATAACAGCTCCCTGAAATCCTCTACCTGCATGCATCCATTGACGACAACAAAAATGATCCATCATGATTAACTTAATCAGTACAAATGTTCAAATATTAATTAAACGACTGAGTGAATATTTTTAATGTTTTTAAAATAAGTAATAACATATTATTAGAATAAAGGTTTTGTAGATAATTCTTCTCAATTTTTATTTTTTATTTTTTAGTTGATTTGAGACTACTACTACTCTACTCAACTCAAAATTTTTAATTTTATTTAAAATCTCTTCGCAATTTTTAATTCTAGAATAATAATAAAAAAAAAAACCCAAACGTAAATCAATTAATTTTTTTTGGCTTAAATTTTTGAAATAAATACAAGTGCTTGCCTTGGACAACATAGATGAGCTGAGGCGCATTGGAGAATGAAGGCAACAATAGGCCTCTACGTTGGATAAAGTGGCGGACCAGAGCCACTCCAGCGCACTGGAATTGTTGATCGTTCTGGTCCCAGTATTCGGTGACACCGGCCTCGGACTCGAACCTCTGAGTGGGTTCTTGAGCGTTTAAGTTGTCAATGTGGCATTCGGTCTGGAACCGTTGCTGCTGCTGGCGCTGTCGTTGGGTTTCTTGCGCTATCTGAGCAAAGCAGCCATGGAATAGAACGAAAAAGCAGAGGCTCAGAGAGAGCAAAGAAGAGTAAGCCATAGTAGTGGAGTGATTACCTTTCTGCTATGGTGAACATCCTTGGGTGGGGTGGTATTTATAGGGGTAAATGGTGGATTGGTGTTTGGCACGCGGCGAATGGTTGAAGAGAATTTTGTTCTTCGTGGTGTAGGTGTTTACTTCTTGCATGCCTGCACAACCCCATTTTGCAAACACATAATCTTTTCAGTTGGGGTATGTGTCAGTCGTTTTCGGAGAGGAGTGCATGGTGTTTAACGTTTGTACCAAGGAAGAGTGATTCGATGTATACGAGTGCGCATCATCATCAATGAAGATTAAGGAGGATGCATGGCCTGGTTGGTCGGCTTTAGATCAGATGGTTCTCAACGCACGTCCATGTTTGAGACTAGTATTGATTTTGGTTGCATATATGGTTGCCAGACCTTTTACATCTTTGACACATGTATTTCATAGATGCTTTGGTTTTGGTAGGTGGCGAAAGATGTCTGTATTTCTTGTGATTATGATCTTTTCTTTTTCTTTTCTTTTTTTTGGTTTAAATTCTTCTTCGAGATGCATTAGATGATATTTTATGGAAAGATCAAAGAGAACACCATGTCTGTTGATTCACTTTTATGAAATTTGACCGACAATCCATACTTGAAAGAAAATAAATAGGTGATTCATTTGATTTTTCAACTATATATGCGCATGACTTTTAACTAAAAATTGATTAAAACATGAAGAAAATTTTCATTGAAGAGCGTACTAACAACATAATCACTATATAATTTACTTTCAATACGATGGAGGCAACAAGTTTCTCTTGTTTAATTAGAAGATCCCCGCTCCAACGGTCTGGAGAAATTCGCAAGGGAGGAATCTATGATCATCAGTGGAGTGGCACAGCATTTATGATCAGAACGAGAATTCAATAAGTAGTAGAAACTATAAAAAGTGATCACTATTTTTTCCAAAAAAAAAAAAAACCGTGTATTATAAATCTTCTTCATTTATTATCTTGAAATCCATAATCTCCATTTTCAAAAGAGAAAAATTACTTGAATTAATGCTACTAAACCACAAAATCATTAGTAAAAAGGACTTCAATTTAGAACAATCCCAAGGATGGCCTGGCGCTACTTGATCATTGCGAGATTCAACACACACAGGAAAAATTTAGAAAAAAAGGTTACTTGTTTTTTAGGTTGTGAAAGAAAAAAGTAAATTAAACATTCACACACAAAATAGAAATGATATTGGGCTGAAAGTCAAGCACAGTAGAATAGGTAACCTAACGTACGCTAGCTTCTTTTTTTTTTTTTTTTTTTTTAATTTTTAATTTTTTTATCAATTCAGCACCAAGTATTAGGCCTACATAAGAAGAATTTTGCTTCTCTTCGATCAGTATAGCTTAACTGAAACTTATGTCAGTGCGATAGTACTTCTTTTTCTAGTTTTATTTTATTTTCCTAATTGAATAGGAAAAAAAATGAAAAAAAAAAAGGCTACATGATTCTTTTTCTAGGTTGTGAAAGAAAAATTACCGGTGGAATGGCGGTTAGGCGGTTAGTAAAATTCATTAATAACTATAATAATTGCTAATCGCTTTTTAAAAGAAAAAATTAATTTTTTAAAAAAATCAAAATCAAAATGATGTCATTTTCATGATAATACGGTAATATCATACTACATATGACATCGTTTCTAAATTTTTATACATTTGTATATATATATTTAAAATTTTAAACACAAAAACAACATCATTTTATATATACACTAGGGGTGTCAATCCGGTTTAGTTTCTCGGTTTTTGGCCAAAACCAGGGACCGGAATCGAGGAACCTAGTTCTTAGTTTTGGAAAATCGGAACTGAAATCGGGAATCGGGTTCTGATTAATCGGGGTCCCAGTTACCGGCCGGTTCTAATTTGTACCCAGTTATCTGGACCAGATAACCGGTTTTTTAAGAAAAAATATTTCAATGCCCAAAATTCCCTAAGTTATTTCACTCATTCTCCTCTTTGCCTAACCAGAGAACCAGAAGGTGAGAACAGTGGGATCGACGAAGCAACAAATCCACTCCAACACGACAGCTACAAATTTTTTTTTTTTTTGGACAAAACACAGCACAACATCTCATTCTCCTCTTTGCCGAACCAGAGAACCCAAGGGTGAGTTGCACAGCACAACACAACAACATGGAACAGAACATGCAGCAACATCAAACATGGGTTTTATTGCATAAGAACAAAAATGGGTTTTATTGCACAGCAGAACAACATCAAACAGCACAGCAACATCAAACATGGGTTTTATTACAGGCCCACCAAACCCCAAAACCAAAAGAAATCAAAAGTATAGCAGCGGTGAATGATGGTAGAGGTAAGAAGTAATCGGTGACCATGAGGAGATAAAAGAGGATTTGGGGCTTTGGAAATGGGAAATGGGAAATGAAGAGAGGCGGAATGGCGTGAAGTTGTGAAATGAAGATGAAGTGCTAAACCTAAACTATGCCTAAAAAATAATAAAATATATATATATATATATATATATATATATATATATAAAAGGTACCCCGATTCCGGTATTTTCGATAAAAACTTATATATATAAGCGGTTAGCAATTTTTCTTTCTAACCGCATTCAAAAGCAGTTAATAGTTAGAGACGTTTATTAATCGTCCGAAAGAAAAAGTACATGAGAAATGGGAAAAGGTGTTGAAGCCCGGTAGGCCATGAACAAGCCCAGCTTTGCCCTATTGACCAAAGCCCATAACATGATGATTATAACCAAAAAAAGGCCGACCTTTCCCATTTCGTAAACACACGGAGGGTCACTGGTCACATTCCAAGTACGAAGCGAAGCTCACACCCACAAACAGGCGCACAGCACAGGCACAGTCTCACGCTCGCAGGGATTGAATTCAAACGGCTGCGTCGCGATAAGGCCATTTTTTAACCCAATGGTTATGGCCTCCTCCACAACCTCCACCTCCTCCTCTGCAGTCCCTGCTTTCGTCTACTCCATTCGCACCCTCTCTCCAACGCGCCAACATGTTGGAACTAGAACGCCCGCCAGGAAGACCCGCATTTGCGCCAAACTCGGCGAGAAGAGCGCGTTGCAGTACAAGAAGCTCGGAGACTCTGACCTCTCTATTAGCGAAATCACTTTTGGAACTGTAAGAATCCTTCCTTTTTCTTTTTTTTTTTTCTTTTTTCTTTTTATGTTATGGGTAAGGTAATACTCCGTACTTGGTTATTCTCAATTCTCAATTGGTTTTTAGAAATGTTACTTCTGCTTTTGTAAATTTTATTTCAATCAGTGCTCCTCTAATTACTGGTATTGTTTTTCTTAACCCAAGTTTTGTTGGGCTATTTTTCATCTTACAAATGTATTTAATGTTTCAGATGACATTCGGGGAGCAAAACACAGAAAAGGAAGCTCATGGAATGCTAAGTTATGCGGTTGAGCGTGGCATGAATGCTCTTGACACTGCCGAGGCTGTAAGTTCTTTCTCACAATTCAATCACCAACACAAACACAATCAAACGCTTTTTGTTTGGTGACATTCCAACTTTGTTGTTTTGCAGTACCCAATTCCAATGAGGAAGGAGACACAAGGAAAAACTGATCTCTACATTGGTAGCTGGCTCCAGTCTCAACCTCGTGAAAAGGTATTTGTTTTTCACGCATGACTGCCTCATATTCTTTTTTGGGTTCTATATAATTCTTTTTTTATTCCACCATATCTAATTTTCTTTGAAATTAAACTTTATGATCGAATTCTTATCTTGATGAAGAAAGCTGGGATTCGTGTTATATTATGCATAAAAATTATCTTTTTGTGAAGTTGACATTGCAATGTTAATCATGAAAGCAAGAACTAAGAATCTGTAGCAATTTTTATTTCAATCTCTACATGCTTTAATATATGACTGTAGGCTGTATAAAGATCATTTTCTTTATATATACTTTATCAATGTAGGACACAAAGCTCATAAGTGTATACACAACAAATTTCTCCCTTACTTATGAGTTTATAACATTGAAGAAGAATCGATGCTCTTTTTACCGGAATCCAACCAAACGGGTCAAATCAAGACACTTGTATCAATAGCAGCGAAACTAACTATAGCTCGGATACCAATTGTTAAGAAGAGAAATATCAGGGGAGTTAAATTATAGTAAGTTAATATATATATTAGGACACGAGTAATATTGCTAGAAGTCTCTTTTGTATCCTCCAAAAATAATGTGACTTTTAAATCATCATTGAGCTTGTGATAGATCATTATTGACTTTTGATGAAATGACAATTTTAAAAGCTACCTTATTTTTGGACGGACACAAGAGGGACTTCTAAAATTACCCATTAAGATACCACTTCTAGCAAAAAAGTCTAATTAAGCTAATGAGATAACTTGAATACATTTAACTATATTAAGTACTATTTTTCTTTAAACTTTCTCAATGTGAGACATACATCTCACAAGTGCATACACAACAGATGCTTTGGTTGCGTTAGGTGTTGAAAGATGTCTAAGAACAGTTCCATCATCAGTGATATTGGCCATGGTTCTTCGTATTATTTTGTTGCGTATATGTTTTGTTAAGAGCTAAGACATTTGTTTTTTTAATTATTATCTTTTAGGAAATGACTTCCTGTGATTCTATTCTATTTTTGTTTAAAATCTTCTTCAAGATGCTTTCGATGGTTGGAAGATCTCTTAAGAACAGATCAAAGGGAACACCATGTCTGTTAATTCTCACTTATATATATATATATATATATATATATATATATATATATATATATGTGTGTGTGTGTGTGTGTGTGTGTGTGTGAAATTTGACCGACAATCCATACTTGAAGGGGAAAAAAAAAAGAAGAGAGGTAATTCGTTTGATTTTTCAAAGAAGGTTTAAATTTTCATCTCGTTAGATGTTTTTGACTTGTGAAATTTGGGGGAAAAAATGCTTGAGTATATTCACTAAAATTTGAGTAGGAAGTCGCAAATATGTTAACGTCTAAAGTCTAACTATGAAGCAACTATATGGACTTGACTCTTAAACTTAAAATTGATTAAAACAATGGAGAAAAATTTCAGTGAAGAGGACTAGCAACAGAATCACTCCATAATTTACTTTTAATAAAAATGTAATTTTTGGCCTGTAATCTTTATGACAAACATTATCATAGACAAGAAAAGAAGAGAAAAAAAGGTACTACATAAACCTATTGCATTCATATTTGTGCAACCAACCGATTCCTTCAAGTACAATCACGCTACCTATTGCCCCTCCAAACCCGTAAAAGAAAAATGAAAAGCCAATTTAGTGCTGCTAACGGCAAGAGAAACACCTTCTTTTTCTTTCTTTTTTTTTCCTAATTGAATAAGGGAAAATGATTATAAGGGAGGATCTTTCTAGCTAAAGACTGCACGAAAATTGGCACATCAAGACACTTTTAAAACATTCTAAACTTTGAAAGGAAGATAAAACTAAATTAGCATAAGCAATACAATCAACAAAAGTCCAAGAAGAAAATAAAGGAGGGTTGTTAATGGCCGGCACCACTAAAAGAGCATCTCCTTCCAATGAAAGACAATTGCAGCCCAAAGAAGCTGCCAAGTGGACAGCCAACAAGGCTGCTAGAGAAACACCTTAGTTGACTATATTTAATTTCTCTTTCCTCTCCAATTCACCATTCTTCGTGTTGGCTGCCCGATCGCAAAAGTCCTCATAACCCATTCATGCTTCTTTGTGATCACAATTTGCCCAACAAGAAGTCCAACTATGAATCCACAACCATATCCCATCACAACTACTTTCCAACTGAACTCAAATGAAGATGATGATTTTTGATTATCTTCAAAGGTTGAAACTGGAGGCTGTGAGTCTTTTGAATTTTCACATTTCTTTGACAAAGGAATTCCACATAATTCGGGATTATCATTGAACGAACTGCTTGGAAATGTGTCAAACTGACTCCCATGTGGTATAGGTCCCATGAGATAATTATGGGAGACATTAAAGAAAGCGAGGAAAGTGAGTTGCACGAGTTGTAAAGGGATCACACCTGACAACTTGTTTTGAGCTAAGTCCAATACTTCTAGCCCTGTTAAGCTCACCAAGGAAGAAGGGATAGGACCTGTGAGAAGATTGTTGGAAAGGTTGAGTAAATGAAGTCCTTTTAGATATCCCACAACTTTTGGAATTTCTCCTTCAAATCTGTTACTCGAGAGATCAATTGCTATGAAAAAATGTACGATTTTTTCATATACCCTCTCTGTGCCTTTGTCAGTAAATATCATTGAGTAAGGGAAGGAGGCTTGCCATGTGTTTCCCGGTACTCTGAAACTTCCATTTGCTTGCATATACGTTAAAACCTTAACATCAAGGATTTGCATGGCTTTCCAATTTTGGAAGTATTGAGAGGGTAACTTACCAGTAATGTCATTATAGGAAAGGTCAATGATGCTTATTTTTGGGAAATCAAAACTTCCATTAGAACTTTCCATTGCACCATAAATTCCATTAGATCGTAAAATAAGAACCCTCAACTCTGGAAGAATGCCCAACCAAAAAGGGAAAGTATCATTCACTTGATTGTGTCCCAGATTAAGAGCTTCAAGCATGGTACAATTGGCCAATGATCTTGGTAGACACCCTTGTAATTGATTTTGGCTAAAATCAATCATCTTCAATTTGTTTCCTTCTGAGAATGTGTCGGGAATAGTTCCATGGAAGCTATTGCCGTGTAGATTTAGAACTGAGAGAGATTCACTCATGTTGCCTAAACATTTAGGAAGCAAGCCACTCAAGTTATTGCTTGACAAATCAAGAGTAAAAGCTGAACTTAGATTGCAAATCAATTGTGGAATTTCTCCTGTGAGTTTGTTTTTTGAAATTGAATACCAAATGATAGAAGGTGGTGGGATTGGGAGCGACCCTCGAAGCTTGTTAGAATCAAGCTTCAAAACACATAGATTAGTCCAAGGAAGAAAAGCTGGAAGTTGATTAAAACCAGTTAGAGAGTTTAATTTTAGACTCAAAGCCCATAGAGTTTCTTTACTGGAATTCCACATCCATTTTGGAATTTGGCCGTGAATTTTGTTGTTAGAAAGATCCAAAATCTCTAACTCATCTTGGTTCCTTAAAAAATCTGGAAACTCACTTAAGTCACAAGAAGCTAGGGTTAAAATTTTGAATTTTGGGAGAGTTGTGTTGGTACTTGGCTTTGTAAGCAATGAAATATTGTTGTCAGATAGTTGGAGCCAAGAGAGGTTTTTGAGTTTCAGAAACAAGTCAAATTCGACTGTGCCACTCAAGTGATTAGAAAATAGATTGAGATTTTCAAGATTCACAAGCCTAGATATTGACCGTGGAATTGAACCATGCAACCCATTATTTCCTAATTGTAGCGTGATTAGTTGGGTAAGGTTACCAAGTGAAGACGGCATTGGCCCAGAGAAATTGCAGTCTACAGCACTAAAATAATCTAAGGACTTAAGGTTACCAATTGATCCCGGTAACTCACCAGAAAATCTCGTGTTTGAGAGTTCCAAAAATTCTAGGGGGCTGCTTCTATTCAAATCTGGCATCCTTCCGGTGAGATCTTTGTTTAATTTCACATCAAGAGACCGAAGATTGTGTAGATGAAAAATTCCAGGGGGAAACTCACCATGCAACCTATTCTCTGCTAGGTGTAGCGAAGTTAGTTGGGTAAGGTTACCAAGTGAAGACGGTATTGGCCCAATGAAATTGCATCCTACAACACCAAAATAATCTACGGACTTAAGGTTACCAATTGCTCCCGGTAACTCCCCAGAGAAACTCGTCATAGAAAGTTCAAGAAATTCGAGGGGGCTGCTTCTGTTAAATTCTGGCATACTTCCAGTGAGATATGTATTGTAGCTCATATCAAGAGACTGAAGATTAGGTAGATGGAAAATTCGAATGGGAAACTCACCATACAAGCCACAACGACATAGAAATAAAGATGTTAAAGAAGATAAGTTTGCCACGATATTGGGTACAGTGGATGATATGTCAACCTCACTAAGATGTAGTTCTTTCAAGTTTGTTAACCTCTGAGCTATACTTCTGAGGCCAGGCTTTTGGAGCTTCAATCCATAATTGGATGAGAGATCTAGAGAACCCAAGGCAGAGAGTTCTAAAATTTCTGAAGTCATTTGACCAGAAAATGCAGATGCAGAGAGATTGAGGTTTGTTAGCCTAGAAAGCTGTCTAAAAGCAGTTGGGATACGAGAAAAATTAAAGTGATTGTCGGCAAGATTAAGGCTCTGGAGGTGAACAAGCTGGAAGAGAGTGCTACTGGAATTGATAGAGCCATAAAGACAACTACTGCTGAGGTCGATACTGATCACATGACCCGTGTCCTCATTGCACTTGACACCACGCCACCTGCAACAATCGCTACTTTCAGGCTTCCACAACGAAACCTTCGAGTAAGCGGAGGGATCACTAGATGCAGACGGATCGATGGTAAAGCTTTCCTTGAATTTCAACAAGGCAAAGCTCTCATCATCATGGCAGACTGGCTGCTCAAAAGAAAATGAGGCAGAAAACAGTATAAGATAAAACAACAACAGTGAAAGAAGGAAGCGCATGGAGGCAAAGAGAGAAGGTGATAAACCCATGATAATTTGTACTGAATTTTGTTTAGCTCTTAGATAAGCTTACATGGAAGTGATCAACGTTAGGAGCTTTTATAGATTGATCGAACCTCAAGGGTAGTGCATGTAAAATCTTCGGAGGCCCCGTCAAACTTTGGAAAAATATAAGTATTTGTACTTATCAAAAAAAACTTTGGAAAATCTCACTTCAAGTCAAGTCGTCTCTATAATTTCAAAGGTATGCCCAGAAATTTCGTCGAAATTGGGTAAAGATATAGAGCACGCCCGGCGTGCTTCAGCAGTGAAGCACGCCGGCAGTGATTTTTTTTTATTATTATTATTTTATTATTTTAATTTTTTTGAAAAAAAAAAAATTTAGTTCCCTGTCAGGTTGATGTTATAGTAAGCAACTTCCACTTCAGATGTCATGCATGACGCATCATGTCCATAGTCATTTACTTTCTTCTTTTTTTTTTTCTTTTTTTTTTCAAAAAAAAAAAACAATTACTAAGCCAAGAAAGACATTTTTAATTGCTTAACTAATGGAATACAATGTACCCAAAAAAAAAAAAAAAAATACAAAAGACCAATTTGGATAATCACGATTTATGCTCTGAGGCCATTACCCTTTTTTTTTTTGAATAATCACGATTTATGCTCTGAAAATGATTTTTCAGTTGTTGGGATGATGTGAGGATTGGATTGGATTATAAAAAGTACTCAAAACGGCTAAGCAAAGAAGCATGCAAATAGAAAATACCATAAATTAACTGAATCATGGGTCCATCACGGGGCGCTCCGCGGTGGTCGCACCACCCATTATTTTGAGAAAAAAAAAAAATACAAAAGAGCAATTTGGATAATCACGATTTATGCTCTGAGGCCATTACCCTTTTTTTTTTTCTTTTTTTTTTTGAATAATCACGATTTATGCTCTGAAAATGATTTTTCAGTTGTTGGGATGATGTGAGGATTGGATTGGATTATAAAAAGTACTCAAAACGGCTAAGCAAAGAAGCATGCAAATAGAAAATACTAGAAATTAACTGAATCATGGGTCCATCACGGGGCGCTCCGCGGTGGTCGCACCACCCACTATTTTGAGAAAAAAAAAAAAAAAAGTGTGGCTGTAAGGCATGATATACAACTTTGAGATGAAAAAAAAAAAAAAAAAAAAAAAAAAAAAAAAAAAAAAAACCTAACATAACATAACCTAAAGGCAAATCCAAAACCATGTCACTTTAGTGAATTTAATTTATATATATGCATATGTTAAATATATAATTTCTATAATATATATAAAGAGAATACAGACGTAGCTATTATCCGTATCCACATATGTTGATACTAATTTTTATTATCCACATTTAGATATGTAGATAGTAGATAGCAAATAATAAATAAGTGTTGATAATAAATATGGACATTATTATTCGCGGGCATTTTCACCTTTAATTTGATCATCCTCCTCACCATAGTCTCCCCGTTTCTTCCACTTTTCGCTTCTAAATTATCTGATTTTCTACATGAAAAAGCATGCAAATAGAAAGGCCACAAAACCGGAGGACGCCAATTCCAGGAAGTAAGAACCAGCAAGTAAATCAGGTTTTAGGAATTCAAGAACAATATCTGATGCAAAACACTTCCCACTTCCCTCTAACCCAGTAATCCCAGCAAAAGAGAAGAAAAAAAAAATCGAAGTCTAAACATTTATTAGAAAAGTATAAGCAATGATTATTCAAGAATCATTTACGTGATGACCTGACCTGACCTAGCTTGGCTTCACCGGAGAGAAGAAGTCAACTAGTCGAGCCAAGTCAGGTGGCCATATTACTTGCACTAAGAAAACCTAGCCAACCATGTTTTTCACTTCCGATTTTTTTTTTTTTTTTTTTTTTTTTTTTTTTTTAAAAAAAATTGTTAAACTATCGATTATCCCAAAAGTTTAAGCAGATAGGAAAATATGAATTTAATCATTTAATTATTAGTTTAACACTCCCCCTCACGTGTGAGCTAAAACTCATTTTTAATAGGTGAAATTCAACACATGAAATATTTAATTTAAATGGGGTGAATTGACAGAGTCAAGGTTCCATCTCTAACCTTTAGCTATATTATCATGTTAAACTACCAATTTTTTCAAAAGTTTAAGCTGATAAGAAGATGTAAATTTAATCACTTAAGAACATCTCCAGCAGCTTAGCTAAAAGACCAATATTAGCTATATTTAGCTGTTATTACTCTTTTTTAGCTCCAACAAAGTAGCTTGTCATTAGCTAGAATAGCTACATTGCTACAGTGAATAGCAATTTGAAACTATTCATTGTAGCACACTAGATGAATAAAATATTGTTTATTTTTCTTTTGTTTATTATTTCTTTATTTTACCTATTTTCACAAACATCTTTTATTTCTTCTGAACACCTCTTTACATATGTTGCGTCTATCTCTCAAACACAAAATTTCTTCACATAGTTTGATGAAAAAATTGAATGCGGAAAAAATTTATTTCATGGAAACAAATCAATTGCAGTTGGATGAAAAAATTTAATACAAAATAAATAAATAAAAATAAAATAAAATAAAAAAAACTATTGCATAGAAACACATAGATGAAAACAAATCAATTGTAGTTGGATAAAAAATTTATTTATGTTATTAATTTTAAGAATTAGTACCTGCATGTGAGATGAATGTTCCTCATATATGTTTATTTTTGTCTTTATGAATGATTTCTATATATGTGTTTGTTTTTCCCTTTAATTAAGTGTTGCCAATAATATAATACAAAAAGAATGAGAAATAATATTTTAAAACAAGTAAAGAATGAAATAGAAAATTTATTGGAGTGTAGTAAAAAAATAATAGTTAAAGTAAATAATTGTACTTTTTTACTAGGTAAAATACTTAATGCTGCTGGAGATGTTCTAATCATTAGTTTAACAGAAATAAAACAAACTACAAAATAAAAATTATAATAATTAAAAACAAGTCCAGGAACAATATTGCTCAATTCTTCCATAGGAAGCCCCTCATTATAAGGGGCCACACTTTCCAAACAAAAATTTAAGAAAACAAAGGACTGTTGAGGCTTTACGTCATTGACTGAACGTGGTCAACATATTCCTGGAATTTCTTTCAAGACTTACGCAACTAGGATGAATAATAAAGACATAACTAGTAATAAAATACACCAAAATGATTGATAATTAGTGGGTTATGTTGACCATATGGGACTTGAATTTATCAAGTAAATGGGTCCCACTCACTATTTTCTTTTGGTTTAGGAGTCTTTAACCGACGCTAGCATTTTGTTTTTTTTTCCTCAATTCAGCGCCAACTATTAGGCCTACATAAGAAGAATTTTGCTTCTCTTCATTATAGCTTAACTGAAACTTATGTCAGTGCGATAGTACCTTCTTTTTCTAGGTTGTAAAAGAAAAATTACAGGTGAAGCGGTAAGTAAAAATTATTAGCGGTTAGTATATATATATATATATATATATATATATATAAAAGTGTTAACTGCTTT
The DNA here is from genome assembly GCF_965113065.1 of Corylus avellana. Classification (NCBI taxonomy): domain Eukaryota; kingdom Viridiplantae; phylum Streptophyta; class Magnoliopsida; order Fagales; family Betulaceae; genus Corylus; species Corylus avellana. The sequence continues at coordinate 25,573,204 of NC_142493.1, forward strand.
TAAAAGCGGTTAAAAAAAACCGCTAATAACTGCATATAATGGTTTTGAAAATACCTAAAACCATTAACTGTAATCGTCTAAGCAGTTAGCAGTTTTTCCTAACCACTTTCAAAAGCAATTAACACTTAGTATGCGGTTATTAACCGACCACCTTTTTACCGAAAGACTACATGAAAATTCAACAAAAAAAAGAAAGAAAAAGTACATGAGAAATTGAAAAGTTAGCAGTTTTGAAAATACCTAAAATCACTAACTGTAATTGTCTAAGCAGTTAGTGGTTTTTCCTAACCGCTTTCAAAAGCAGTTAACACTTAGCATGCGGTTATTAACTGACCACCTTTTTACCGAAAGACTACATGAAAATTCAGCAAAAGAAAGAAAGAAAAAGTACGTGAGAAATTGAAAGGGTATTGTAGCCCAGTAGGCCATGAACAAGCCCGGTTTTGCCCAATTGTCCAAAGCCCATAACATGATGATTATGACCAAAAAAAGGCCCATCTTTCCCATTTCATAAACACGCGGAGGGTCACATTCCAATTTCCAAGTACGAAGCGAAGCTCACACGGTCACACCCACACAGGCGCGCACACACACTGCCTCACGCTCGCAGGGATTGAATTCAAACGGCTGCGTCGCGATAAGGCCATTTTTTTTTACCCGATGGTTATGGCCTCCTCGACCACTTCCTCCACCTCCTTCTCTGCAGTCCCTGCTTTCCTCTACTCCATTCGCACCCTCTCTCCAACGCGCCAACATGTTGGAACTAGAACGCCCGCCAGGAAGACCCGCATTTGGGCAAAACTCGGCGAGAAGAGCGCGTTGCAGTACAAGAAGCTCGGAGACTCTGACCTCTCTATAAGCGAAATCACTTTTGGAACTGTAAGAGTCCTTTCTTTTTTTTTGTTTTATGTTATGGGTAAGGTAATACTCCGGACTTGGTTATTCTCAATTCTCAATTGGGTTTTAGAAATGTTACTTCTGCTTTTGTAAATTTTGTTTCAATTAGTGCTGGTCTAATTACTGGTATTGTTTTTCTTAACCCAAGATTTGTTGGGCTATTTTTCATATTACAAATGTATTTAATGTTTCAGATGACATTCGGGGAGCAAAACACAGAGAAGGAAGCTCATGAAATGCTAAGTTATGCGGTTGAGCGTGGAATTAATGCTCTTGACACTGCCGAGGCTGTAAGTTCTATCTCACAATTCAACCACTAACACAAACACAATCATACGCTTTTTGTTTGGTGACATTCCAACTTTGTTCTTTTGCAGTACCCAATTCCAATGAGGAAGGAGACACAAGGAAAAACTGATCTCTACATTGGTAGCTGGCTCAAGTCTCAACCTCGTGAAAAGGTATTTGTTTTTCATGCATGATTGCTTCATATTCTTTTTTGGGTTCTATATAATTCTTTTTTTTATTCCACCATATCTAATTTTATTTGAAATTAAACTTGATTGTTGAATTCTTATCTTGATGACAAAAGCTGGGATTCGTGTTATATTATGCATAAAAATTATCTTTTTGTGAAGTTGACTTTGCAATGTTAATCATGAAAGCAAGAACTAAGAATCTGTAGCAATTTTCATTTTTTGGGTATTACCTGTAATGGATAGGTTATTTTGGCCACAAAAGTATGCGGTTATTCGGAACGGTCAAGTTATCTACGAGACAATGCGAAGGTTTTGCGGGTCGACGCTGAAAATATTAGAGAAAGCGTGGAGAAAAGCCTTAAGCGCCTCGGCACTGATTACATTGATTTGTTGCAAATTCATTGGTATGTTTAGTTTTCCTTGGAACATAGAAGTGTGCACGCTATATTCTTGTTGTGATTTGTCATTTTCAGCTGATGTATGTGAACTCTACATGCTTTAATATATGACTGCAGGCTGTATAAAGATTTTTGCAATTGCAGTGCTTTTTGGTTTGTTAGTTTCACCAGTTTGGTGTATGATGTATCAAACACCATCTATTCATATGAATTTTCGCTATCATCCATCAGCTTGATGCTCTTTGCTTTATATTATGGTAGATGACTAGAAAAGTTTATTTATGCTTAGATCATAATCATCTCTCCACTGGGTGCTCTTTGTTTATATTAGTGCATGCTTCATTATCCAATTATATGAGCTGTTTGCTTTTTAGAAGGAAAATTTGAATAAAAGTTGTTTTAAGTTGTGGATTCTGAGGACACAGCATTCTGTTACAATACAGGCCTGATCGTTATGTGGCATTGTTTGGTGAGTTTTCATATGATCCTTCAAAATGGAGGCCAAGTGTGCCATTTGTGGAGCAACTGAAGGCTTGTAAAGAACTTATTGATGAAGGAAAGGTAACAAATTGAAGTTAACCTTCTGTTCAGGCTTTTCATACCCATTTATGTTGTATCCTTCTAAACAGTTAGGTGGCTATATATTAAAACTCCAGATCTATTGTGTAGTGACATTGGATAAATAGCATGTTGTTATTATAGTGTCTTGATTTTGCTTCTTCAGACAATTGCACACAAAGACAATGTAATAGCTGTTTTGGTATTTGGATATGCACTTGTAACTGAAAGAAGTAATGAAATTTAAAAGCTGCGACTATTGGATTGTTTTTCAAATAACTGGAGTATTACCATTATTCTTGAATAATTCTCTTGCTGCTGGTTCTTTTGAACCTATTTAGGTACGCTACATTGGTGTTTCCAATGAGACTTCATATGGAGTGATGGAGTTTGTGCATGCAGCAAAAGTTGAAGGACTACCGAAGATTGTCAGTATTCAAAACAGCTACAGTCTCCTAGTTAGATGTCGTTTTGAAGGTTAGTTCATTGTGCACTATCTTCATATTAGTTATTAGAGGAAATCAAAATTTTTTGGTTGATGTATGCAAATCGTGAATAAAAGATAGCTTATCATACCATGTTGGCTCCCATATGTATTGGAGCAAACGATTCTTTCAAAATGGTTGCTATTGCCAAGAATTTATTCAACATGGTAGCTGATGCTGGTTGAAGCACTGGAGGCTCTCCTTGTTTTCTCATGAAGGAGCTAGGAGCTTGCTTGCTTGATTTAGGCTGTGAAATTGTAATATTTCCTAACACTGAGGCTTCCTGATATTTGACATTAGAGATGAAACGTAGATCGGCCTGTCAGCATCGTTTAGTTACAGTTTGATGTTATGTTTTAGTAGTTCACTCTCATTGGAGTATATTTAGGGAGAAGCTGACAATTTGGCTATTTTTGACTGTAGTGATTGATATCTCATGCTGATTTTACCACGGACATAGTTGTCTTCAACCCCTTACCACATAGGAGAATGTGCATTAGCCAGCTTGATCTTAAAGAGGCTTTTTTTTTTTTTTTTTTTTTTTTTTTTTTTTTTCGGGGTGGGGGGTGCTAGTGAATTTTAATTTGCCAACAATGATTTATATTTGTATGGATGACAATCCAAGTGGTAAGCCGGGCTGGCAACAGATTGGATTTTGATCCCAGTTATACCCATTTCCGCTCCACTAATTGGACTTTAAAGCTGAGATTTACTGGTAAGGATGGATAGTTATGCCCTCAACATTTGTCCATCAGCTGACTTTGTTAAGTAATTTTTTATTACTAGTTGATATTATTTATGTACCATATTTTAATCCAAATTGCATTATCTACATTACCTAGGGTACTCTTCAATAGTCTTGCATTAATATCTGCGGTCACAATAATCAAGGGACAAAACATGAGCTCAAACTATTGATTGAAAGGTAACCAAACTCTTAAGAAGATAACAGGTTAGTCCTCTTAACAGCTAAGGTAAGGAATGAAACAATATCTTGTATTGTGGAAATTTTAGGATAACATGATCAATCATGCAATATAAATCATTTCATTCCAGATTTGGTTATGTTAGCCTCTTAACTGAGGAGTTCGTCTGTCCACTTGATTCTCTGCAGTTGATCTTATTGAAGTTTGCCACCCAAACAATTGCAATATTGGTTTACTGGCTTATTCTCCACTGGGCGGCGGATCACTTTCAGGAAAATATATAGATATCAATTCCGAGGCTGCAAAAAAGGGAAGACTGAACCTCTTCCCTGGCTACATGGAAAGATATAACAAGTCAATTGCCAAGGTACGTTAATCACTCTTTTGTTACATATGGTACATATAGATATCATGTAGAAAGAGCATGGTAATAACACTGATATTCAAATTCACACCAAGTAGTGTGCACAGGAAAATTAATGAAATGTATTTGTTATTGTGAAAGTACTTCATAATGTTGTCAGAAAGTGTGAACTAAATTAAATGTATGCGATGATATCTCTTCAATATGTCACATAACCTTGCGGTTAAGTACTTATTTATTTATTTTTCTCTGTTTTCAATTGAAAAGGGATTAAAAGCAAATGGCTGAATCAGGACTTGGAGTTTTTGAAAGTTGTTGCTTTTGCTTTCCTTGTTATTTAGCTTTCAGCTCTAGATCCATCAAGAAACCTAATTTCACAGCCAACTGAATGCTGGTGTTCCTGATGTTATAACTGAATTTCAGGAAGCAACAATAGAATATCTTGAGTTGGCCAAGAAGCATGGCCTAACTCCAGTTCAGCTGGCACTTGGTTTTGCACGAGACCGCCCATTTATGACGAGTTCAATCATTGGTGCAACCTCTGTCGAACAACTAAAGGAAGATATTGATGCTTTTCTGACAACTGAGCGGCCTTTGCCACCAGAAGTAATGGCAGATATTGAATATATTTTCAAGAGATACAAAGATCCTGCCATCCTTTGAGAGCCACAGTATAGAGGTGTATTATATCATTTTGTCATTTTTTTTTTTCCGGTGTAATAATATAGGTACCTGCTGCATCTTATTAGTAAAAGACATGTCATGAAAGAATATCCCATCTTTTACTTGGGGATTTTGATTGTGCAAAAAGCATCTTAGCATTACCTAAAAATAGTTTTATTCCCAGCCATTTTGGGAGATTGTATTTTGATTTTTTCCACTGTGTTGATAATTTTGTTTGTATGTATTAAAATATGATAGAACTTCTCTTCACCTAATCAAAAGCTTCCATTTCTGTATTTTTGGACTTGACATGATTCTAAAACTTTTATTTGATTTTCTTCAAATAACTAAAATGCAATAAACAATCATATCTAATAGTATTGCAACACGTTTACACATTGCACAATCGTTTTCTCCAATGTCAGTCACATGCCGCAATAGATTCACCACGTTGTATAGGCATATCAACATATTACTAAATTTGAATTTAAGGGTGTAAACAAATCAAGCTTGCGCGAGCCTTGCTTGTTTAAACTCGGCTTGTTTAAGGTTTACTCAAGCTTAAACAAGTCAAACTGGCTCGGCTCGACACTAAGCTTGAATTAACATATTCTTTTATAAAATTTTAACTTTAAATAAACTAAAACGGCTCAAAAGCCACCTTGCGCATGGGCTTGCACCCAGCTAAGTATTAGCTTGCGGCTAACACTATATAGCAAGGGCACACTGCCGCACTTGTTTCACAAAGGAAGGATATCTATCCTTTTTATAGATAATAAATGTTGAGGGTTGGCTTTATCTTAGCAATGTGCGATAACTAGTTACCATAAGTAGGCTGGGATGCACTTTGGTTTCTCTAATGGCTTTTTGTTCAAATACTTTTTTTTTAGAATAAATTTAGTATGTATAACATTTTGACTTGCTTGGTGCATGGGATTTGTTAAGCATTGAATAAATGTATTTATTCTCACTATTAGTCACAAAATGGTTTTATTTTTATTCTTGAATAAATGTATTTATTTTTTTTCACATTAGAAAAAATAAATAAAAATCATTCACATTTAATATTAAAAATCACATGAGCAATTATACATGCCCAAACACTCTTCCTCTTTCTTAATGTTTTTTTTTTTTGACATGTCTGCACAAAAGAGGGAGGGGGGATTCGAACTAGTGACCTCCGCTTTATTAGGCGTAGTCCCGGCCGATTGAGCTCCCTCTTGAGAACACCGCTTTCTCAATGTAAATACACTGAATGGAGCAATTATATATCATTTGTAAAAACCATCCACGATTAATATTAAAAATCACATTAAACCTTGTTTTCGTCATGTGGCATAAGATTAAAATTATTATTATTATTATTTAAAAAGTAATCATTAGAATAAGGATTCTAATGATTCGTTTCATCAAATCATCCACTTTAACTATTCAATGTAAATATAACCAATTAATTATTGTTACTTAATATATATATATATGTACAAAACATATTATTATTAATATACATATACATTATTATATGTATATATTAACAAATATATATGAGTCGAACTGAGCTTATATGAATTTGCTTAGTTTAATATTTGAGTCAAGATTTGTATTCATGAACATCTCATTTAATAATTGAGTCGAGCACAAATTAAGCTTATACGAGCTGATTTCAAGTTTGCTATATATATATTTGTTGTTTTTTCTTAATTCTATCACCGAAGGACGTGGCAAAATCTATCATCTTTGACTAGAAGCACGTAACGAAGCGCGCCAATATCTCCACCCAATCTCTTTGGAGCTGCAAAACTTCCTCATCAATGTGACCGCTTACTTCCCGCCCATTTCGCCTCCTCTCTCTCTCTCTCTCTCTCTGTGATTGATCTGCATTGTGTTCTTGATCCTTTTGCACGACCCAATTCGCTCAAACACTGAGAAAACCGTGCACCAAGTCCCCGACAAATGATACATGGCTCATGGTCTGTGAAATTTGTCATCCCGGTTGTCCTTTTTTTGTGGATCAAAACGATACCCAGTTTGAAGCAGTCGGTGATCTTTGAGATTTGAATTTGCATTGGGTCATTCTTTTTCTTCTTTGTTTGGCGATCTTGGCTTGAGGGCCGTGGGTATTTTGATGAGAGGCCGAGGTAGAAGAAGAAAGCATATGCATCTATGAAGACTGGGGCACGGAAATCGCGGCCGCATTACCGCCTGATGCAGTTGTCGGTTGAGCTCTTAAGGTTTTTTCAGATGGAATGGCAGATCCTGATAGCTATGGGAAACATGAGCGTGACGTTGAGCAAGTCAGTTTCCCTTTACTTTTCTCTGCCACCCTTAATTTTTTCTTTTTCCCTTAAATTTTCTGTTTGGTTCGAGAAAATTGAGGAGTGTGTATTTTCTCCACAATCTAGTGTATCATCTACATGGGGGTTTTGTGAAATATTTGTGAGTTGACCACAACTTAGCACTATAGTCTATTAGGAGGCGTTTTTGTTTCTAGGACTCTGGTTTTAAACGTCCTTTTGTGTACTGGATTTTAGTGGCATTTAAACGATGCACATATGTGAAAATTTTGACAGTTTGTCGTAAGCTTGTAAGATGTATGCAATCAAACATGTTTGAAATGAATACCAAGACATACTCAGGATCAAATTTCTTGATGCTACGCACATGCCTTAAAAAAAACAAAAAAAAGACAATGCGAAAGGTAAGTTCTGAAAATTGAAAGGTTACATGGTGATATTAGTGTGCGGTGCCAACCATTATATGGAAATTATTGGAAATATTCTTCCATTGGGCAATAAAAAGAAATGTTGGTTGATTGAAATTCTGGCTGTAAAGTAAATTCTATGAGCAATGATAAGGTTATGGGAAATGCTTTTCTTACAAATGACTCACACAAAATATTTTCATACTTGAAGAGTGGAGACTCTTTTTTTAATGCACACCTTAGTCCGTGCATTTGGGATGCAGAGTGTGTCACCACATCATTTTGCATAATTCATTAATATGTATAGTATGGCATTTCTCTAAAGTCATTATTGTCTGAAATGAATCATGTTGGTTGAAGAAAACATAGAAACCTAGATGTAAGGGCTGTATATATACTCCAAAAGAAATGTATATAGGAATTAATACTTCTAATAGTAATATAACATTGATCATGATATATAAAGCCCAGATTTACAATTGATATAATGGGGTTTAGCTGTGACCATGGAACAAGAGATTCAAAGCGCAAATAAAAAACTGACACTTAAAAAAGGGCAAAAAAGAAAGATGGGAGAACTTCCATATGAAAATGAACCACCTTAGATACTTCGCAAAAGTATCCCTTCAGAACTCTTACTCTGAGTGTATTTGATGCTACAATGTTATTCCTGCATTCTGTTTCGCTAATCTAGAACTGTTACCATTAGTTATTTCGTGTAGTTACATTTTGATAAAGCTTGGGATGACTGATTCCTTTTTGCAATTTTTATATTTTAATTTTTTTTACCTCTTTTGAAGGCACTCGTTGCTTTGAAAAAAGGTACTCAACTAATTAAGTATAGCCGGAAAGGGAAACCTAAGTTTTGTCCATTCAGAATTTCTAAGGTCAGTTATTTTCTGAGTTTGCATATTATTTTCTTGTTTTAAAAAATATTCATTCTAGACATGATGTCCCGTGCAAGTATAGGCTACTTTCAGATAGTATGTTCTATGTGCATCGGCTTCATCTTCTCCACTACCGATAGTCATGGCATATCTCAAGTGAATGAATGACGTCAAATTTAGTTGTACTAACAGGATGAAACAACATTGATCTGGTACTCACATGGAGAAGAAAGGAATCTGAAGTTATCTTCCGTCTCACGGATTATCCCTGGACAAAGAACTGTGAGTTAAAGACTTCTATTTGAAATTTTATTGATAATATTTTATCACAATTCATTGAACCATCTCCTTAAAAATTGGTCATGACTAATTTTGTTTCACAAAGTTGGCAAGAACTAAATTGTATTTTGCAATTCTTTTACAGGCTGTTTTTAGGCGATATTTACGTCCTGAAAAGGAATATTTGTCTTTTTCACTTCTATATAATAACAGTGAAAGATCACTTGATCTGGTTAGTAAAGATCACTTGTTCATTTTGACTCATTCTATGCCCGATTGATGAAAAGTTTAATTCTAGTGATGCCCTTGACTTTTCATATTTATAGATCTGCAAGGACAAAGCTGAGGCAGAGGTATGGTTAGCAGGCCTTAAGGCATTAATATCTCCTGGACAACATAGTAGACGTACTAGAAGTGATATTTTTGATGTGAGTTCTCATTCAACACAAATCCATATATGGATAAGTACTTCCTTTTTTGTTTGATATACATTACAGGATTTTTCTTTGTTTGGGGGTAGTTTTGGGGGGGTGCAATGGAAGGAGGTGGTGGTCTTCTTCTATGCTTATGTCATGGACATCATGTTTCTACTTTCGAAGACCAATATAATAAGGAAATATGCTGGGCTTGCACTTGATATTGGTGTCTATCTTGATACTAGTCTACCAAGAAGAGCAAAATCACCCACAGTCTATGCTTTGAAAATAGCCCGACTTTTAAAAAGTTTTAGAAGATATTTGAAAACATTATAGAGTATTGCTTAAATCCACTTGAAAGTTGTGTTCCAACTCTTTTACTATTCTTAAAAATTTGACATATTTATCATTAGGATCAACTGTTAATAAGCAATCTGATTGATAATCTTCAAGTATTACTGTGTTTTGTTGTTCATTCAATTTTGTGGTAGACAAGAAACTGCTTTTGTGAGGTATTTCAATTATACACCATCTCCTATATTACATAGATCTGGGATTCCCTAAGTGAAACGGATAATTTCATTGACCTTCCTCGAGGTTCATGCCATTAACGTCCAACAAATGAACTAACAAACTCTTTTGCTAACATAAAAGTATTACTTATCAATTGATTTAAATATTTAATTTTCCCTATGAAATAAAAATGAAACTTAATTTAAAATTATTCCATTAAATTTTGTTTGAAGATGTTGTTTGCATAATGCATGCATTTTGAGGGAGCATCTTGATATGAATGTGAGGTGTGTACAGCACATTATTGGCTCAGCCATTTTGAACATCTGTTTGTGGTGATATATTTTCAGGACATCTAATATAGTTATCTGTTTCTATTTAGCTACATAATAGCAGCGACTTTATTCAGAATGGCCGTCCTTCTGGTGCAACAATAGAGTTCACTTCAGGTATTGCTCGAAGCAGGCCGTCTCTTGATTCGAATTCTCGTGAATCTCCATTGAATTCAGCAAGCTCAGATGTGGGGTCAGAACATGCAAAAATGCAACTAAGAACAAGTACTGGTGATGGTGTCCGTATTAGTGTTTCGAGCACTCCTAGCTGTTCTAGTGGAGGATCTGGACCGGATGACATAGAATCGTTGGGTGATGTTTATGTATGGGGAGAGGTTTGGTGTGATGGGATTTCACCTGATGGCTCTGTGAGCCCAATTCCTACAAAAACTGATGTGCTGACTCCCAAGCCCTTGGAGTCAAATGTTGTTCTTGATGTTCACCAGATCGCTTGTGGTGTGCGACATATTGCTCTTGTAACAAGGCAAGGTGAGGTTTTTACCTGGGGAGAGGAATCTGGAGGAAGACTTGGTCATGGGATTGACAGAGACTTCAGTCGCCCTCGTCTTGTTGAGTTCCTAGCAGTTACTAATGTAGATTTTGTTGCATGTGGAGAGTATCATACATGTGCTGTATCTACATCTGGTGATTTATTTACTTGGGGTGATGGTACCCATAATACTGGACTTCTTGGTCATGGCACTGATGTTAGTCATTGGATACCTAAAAGGGTTACTGGTCCTTTAGAAGGACTCCAGGTTTTATCTGTCGCATGTGGCACATGGCATTCAGCGTTGGCAACTTCCAATGGGAAAATGTTTACATTTGGTGATGGAACATATGGTGTTTTGGGGCATGGAGATCGTGAGAGTCTCCCATATCCCAAGGAGGTACAATCGTTGAATGGACTGAAGACTATTAAAGTGGCATGCGGAGTATGGCATACTGCAGCCATTGTAGAGGTTATGGGCCACTCTGGTGTAAACGTTTCATCTAGGAAGTTGTTCACCTGGGGCGATGGTGACAAATATCGTTTGGGCCATGGAAGCAAGGATACTTATCTTCTTCCCACCTGTGTCTCCTCACTTATTGACTATAACTTCCACCAGCTTGCTTGTGGACACACCATGACTGTTGCCCTCACTACATCAGGTCATGTATTTACCATGGGCGGCACTGCATATGGTCAGCTAGGCAATCCAAGCTCTGATGGAAGGGTACCTTGCTTGGTACAAGATAAACTAGTAGGTGAATTTGTGGAAGAAATATCTTGTGGGGCATATCATGTTGCTGTCCTGACATCTAGAAGTGAAGTATACACTTGGGGAAGAGGTGCCAATGGAAGATTGGGACATGGAGATCCAGAAGACCGTAAATTTCCAACACTAGTTGAAGCATTAAGAGATAGGCATGTAAAAAATATATATTGTGGCTCAAATTTTACTGCAAGTATATGCATCCATAAATGGGTATCTGGAGCAGACCAATCAGTTTGCTCTGGTTGTCGGCAAGCATTTGGTTTTACTAGAAAGAGGCATAACTGTTATAATTGTGGACTGGTGCATTGCCATGCTTGTAGTTCCAGAAAAGCATTGAAAGCAGCATTGGCTCCAACTCCTGGCAAACCTCATCGGGTATGTGATTCTTGCTATGCAAAACTTAAAGCTGCTGAGGCCGGTAATTCTACTAATGTAAATAGAAAAGTTTCAGCCCCTCGCCGCTCAATAGATAGCAGGGAAAGATTAGATAGGGCAGAGGTAAGGTCTTCCAGAATTTTACTATCTCCCACTACAGAACCAGTCAGATACCTTGAGATCAAGTCAGGCAAGCCAGGGACAAGTTCGGATTCTTCTTCTATAGTCAGGGCTTCCCAAGTACCGTCACATTTACAACTGAGAGATATCTCATTTCCAAGTTCGTTTAGTGCTTTTCAAAATGCTTTGAAACCGGTTATGCCATTATCACCTCAGCCTTCTAACTCAAGACCTGCTTCACCATACTCGAGGAAACCAAGCCCTCCACGCTCTGTCAGTCCGGCATATTCGAGGAGTCTTATTGAAAGTCTCAGGAAGACAAATGAACTCCTGAGTCATGAAGTGTCAAAGTTGCAAAACCAAGTACTAATTATATTCCTTTTCTAAACACCACATTCTTCTTTTCTTGTTAGTATAGGATTGTAAACCATGAAGTTGTCGCTAAACAATAACTATTTCATTCTTTTCTCCTCTCCTTCAGGCTAGAAGTTTGAAGCAGAAGTGCGATGCTCAAGATGTGGAGCTTAAGAAGTCATATGAAAATGCTCGACAAGCTGTTTCATTTGCTGAAGAGGAATCTTCCAAGTGTAGAGTAACCAGAGAACTTGTCAAGTCTGTCGCAAAACAGGTATTTTACTTTACTGAATACCCATCTTTGTCATTGAAATTGATGGGTCTTTCATATATTAAGGGTGTTCCAGGCATCCAGGTGGTAGCACAAAAATTATTAGACATATGATTTGAAAGTGCAAATTATTGTAAAATTTGTGAAACATATACCCATGGCTTTGGGATACATCCGAGAATGCTTTTTTTTTTTTTTTTTACATTCATAGTTAACATAGCTGGTTGATGCAGCCTGCATTGGCTTCTGTAACTCTCAACTGCTGAAAACCAAATAATCTCAGCTCCTAAAAAACATGATTTAGTGTTCCACTATGGAGTGTTAAAAAAAACGCTAAAAATGTTAAATGTGCTCTGATACCCATGAATATTAAAACCAGTTTACTCAGAGTTTTTATTAACCAGTTTAGGATATTCAAACCAATTTAGAATTAATGCCTACAAGTTACTGTATAAGTAATATTAATCCTATAACAAAGAGGAGAAATAAAATACCCATAACCAATGATTTTGTTGATAAACGATGTATTTCAAGTAGGAAAACTAAATAATTAAAAAGTTCAATTGCTCATCAAAACCTAACTAATAATTTGAAAATTAACAATTAAACTAATCTTGTTAAGGTTATTTTTACATCAATTCAGTATTTTTCACAGTGGTTTAAAGATATTTTATTATGTCAAGTTAAATGCCTAGAAGTAGTCGTCTAATTAAACTTGATTACTTGTTGGCAGAAAAAACAAGCTGAAAAAGAAAAACCATTTGATATTTAAACCAAATGAGATCTATCTTTCTTCTTTTTTTTTTCTTTTTTTCGATAAGTAATGACTTGTTAAGGGCACCAAAAGGGGGTGCAACATGACCAGATAGGGTATATATATAGAAGGCTACCCTGAGAAAGAAAAACAAAAATATAGGGAAAAGGAGAAATAAAAGGAAAGATAGGAAAAGTTCAGATAACTTCTTATAACCTAAATAACAAGAAACTCTAAAGAAACAGGCTCATCATGCAAATAAACCAGGCACAAGCTCCTCTCTTATTTGCTTATATGTATAGAATACATGTATTTGATAGAGTTTTTTTTTTTTTTTTTTTTTTTGGTTGGCCAAAGTATTTGATAGAGTTTGAATTGCTAGTTTTGGCTAAAATATTTTTTAGTTGATTTTCTTTGTAAACAGTAAGTTTAGATAAGCTTTTTTATATTGCAAAAGCTGAGTGGCATGAATCATTGTTTGTAACAGGACAAATATGACATGAAATGAGCATTGTGATTTCTTCCCCAACAGTGATTTAGGGGGTGTTTGCCAAAGTTTTGAAAAACACTTTTCAAACAACACTTATACAAATGGGTTTTCATTGCCTCTTGCCATTAACACATTTTTCAAAACAAACCACAAAATACTTTTCAAAAAACTTCTCACACCTTCATATAGAAATGTTTTGAAAGTATATACTCTTTCAGATGTAAAGGCTGACCTCGTTACTTATACAAAAATTAACGATTGACCATGAGTGGAGGCCACCCCTTCACTGGAGGTGTGTCTTCCATCTCTGGTGTCCACCCCCACAAAAGTGGGGGACTCACTTCCTTTGTGCCTCTTGTGCAGGTGTAAGGGTGGTTCTTTCACCCCATAAAGGGCTGGGAGTGGAGACCCACCCTCTACGCCTCTAACGGAAGCGTGGGGTGAGGTCTCCACCCCTAAATTGCCACTTGCAGAGGAAAGGAGGGGGAGGCCCACCTTCCCCCTCAGGTGAAAGGGTGGCAGCCCAAGCTCCAACATATCTTTTTCTTTTTTCTTTTTCTCTTTGGTTTTGTTTCTTTTATGTTTTAAAAATACTTCTCAGCTTTTTACTTTTCAAAAACAGATTTCATTTTACTAAACGAATTTTCTTCTGTAGACCCCACAGACCACTTCTTCAAATGTGGCTTCACCGAAAACACTTCATAATTTTTACTTTATCAAAAAGTCCAAACCTGAAACACTTCTCAAAAACATTACCAAACAAGCTCTTACATAGTAGGTAGGCATGCTAATTATACTGTTTGTGCTGCATTTCTTGATTGCAGTTAAAGGACATGATAGAGAAGCTGCCCCCAGAGGTTTCTGACAGTGAAACCTTTAAAGCCATCCATTCTCAAGTTGAAGATTTTCTAAACACAACTGCTACATCTAATATTTCTTCTTCCTTGCCTACAAGCTTAGAGTCTGATCAACAATATTCACTTCATAAAACTCCATCAATCAATGAGTCTTCTAAAATGCTAGACAAAAGGATAGCCCGCATAGATGTTGCAAGAGTTGCCAACTTGTCTCAGGATGGGGGAAATATTCTTCAGGAGAGTATTAGATCACCAAGTTCTAATACAAGAGCTGCTGTATCTCAACAAAGCTCAGAAAATGCCTCAAGATTGCCCGGATCTTCAACAATGAGGAATGGAGAAAAAGAAGTTATTGAACAATTTGAACCTGGTGTTTATGTTACTGTCCTTTTACTTCCAAATGGTACGAAAATGTTCAAGCGAGTGAGATTCAGGTACTTGAGTAAATAGTTGATCTAATACAAAAATTCAATACTTCACTTTTTAATACAATGTCTGTGTGAGTATGTTTCTCTGCATGCCTATGTTTTTGGGTTTATATATATGGTTCTCATATCTTCCAGTATTTGCATGGCAACCATTGTAGTATGTGTGTGTCTCTACCGCGTGTAAGTTACCCACCCAAAACTATAAATTATATTCAGTATTTTTTTCTCCTGTCATGCAGATATGGTTGGCATGCATTAGGTTCTTGTTAAGCATAAAAATACTGGCATTTGACATGTGACCAACATGTACGGTTCTCGATTCTTTCATTATTTGCATGGCAAACCATTGCTCTGTTTCTCTCTGTGTAAGCTAACCATCCATGAAATATAAGTTATATTCAACATTGAAGAATGTTATACTTACTCTCATTTTTTTACACAATTTTTTCACACATTTCAGTGACTTTTAAAACCATCATTATATCAAAATCCAATCAAGATTCATTTCATATTCAATGGTGGTTTTAAAAGCCATTTGTAAGTGTAAAAAAATTGTGTAAAGAAATTGGAGTAAGTGTAGCATTATTTTTCAACATTTGCTTTTGTCATGCAGACATGGTTGGCATGTATTACACACTTGTTTATGCATAAATTTTTTTTTTTTTTTTGCACTTTGATAAGTGACCAACATAGCTCCTTTCAGTTAAGTATTACTTGCATATGTTTCCATCATTTTTAAAGAAATCAGTAGATTATTGATGATAATGTAATAATCATAACGAATTCAATCGTTTTCATGCTTTTTTTTTCTTATCTCACTTTAGTGCTTTGCATCCCAATTTTTTTTGTGCAGTAAAAGAAGGTTTGATGGGCACCAAGCAGAAGAATGGTGGAGTAAAAACAAAGACAGAGTGCTTAGGAGATACAGTCCAGCAACAGCTAATCCTGCTCCAATGGTTTCATCTAGCACTTCAGCACCAACAAATGAGGGATCATCATCTACCACTCCAGCACCTGCAGATGAAGGATCAACCAGCACTCCAGCACCTGCTGCCGAGGAAAATAATGAGGCATCAGCATCTTCCCAAACTTAGTTTCTAACTTAGTCTCCTGCCAATACTTTGTAGAAAGTCCATTTATGTGGCCAACTGCTTTTAGATTGGCGGCATTAAGTCTCCATTAGGTGTAAAACATATCCTTTGTTCAAAACAAATTAGGGAGGACTTTATTTCAGAAGAATGGTACAGAAGAACAAACTCCATATCCACAGTGGAGAAACAAAGACCGTGAAGGTCGTGTAATTAGATGCAGAACAACTTACATGTAATTCTTTTATTCATTTTCTTCTTTTATTTCTCTTCCTCTGCACTATTTTTGGCATCTAGTGATTACCACTGTGGTTGTACAGAATACTTTCTAGGTTTTCTATTTGTGATGTTCTATCTCCTGTAGTGTGTATATTGAAGAAATCCAATCCATAATCAAATGGAAAAAGGCGGAATAAATAAAAAAGCGGACAGTAAAATTGACCGACATTCACGGGATAAAGTCTTAAAAGCTACATTTTGTTCTTTTTCGATTGATGATGTTACAATACAAAATATTGTTATTTATAAGAAAATTTTAGTAGATAAGTATGATAATTAAATCAATCTTTGTGTTAAAAATCTCCCATAGTGTTGGAAGTGAGAAAGGTAAGCCAAGACAACAAGGAGAAATTTCACCAAGATGCTCAGAACATTAGTACCAAATATAGCGTAAAATCCTAAATTCTTACAACAAAAGAGGACTTTTTATGTGTTCTAAATCATTACACCCTGAATTCTAACTCACAAGAATAGGAGGATCTTTTCCATTTGAAGTGAAGACGACGTCGTATATAAGGACTGAAAGGCTAACACTTAACCAAAACACGTGTCGCCAATGGGGTCATGGCGGACTTGAGGCCAGAGGTCACAGTTAACTACCATGGTCTCTGTTCCACCGGATCTCTGACGTGGGACCGCCGTTTATGCCAACGCCCAACGCCCAACACCCAACGGTGTCTATCCTAAATCGAAACTATTATTCAATTGCCAAAAAATAATAATCACAATTTGTCAAAATAAAATAAAAGAAAAAACTTGGAAGTTGCTCGATCTCTTGATTGACTTGGTGAATTCTTCTTTGCGAAGAAACCAAACCCATATTATTCTAATTATTAGGTACTACTGTTATTTATTCTCTCTCTATTTTGAGCCTTAGATTTTCATTTTTGTGATTCTAAAGCTCTCTCTTTTATTATCTACGTAAGGGTGTTTGGACTTTCCCCTTTACGTTTGGATCCGTGTATTTTCCGGGAAAAAGTTCCTAACTTTCCCAGAAAATATTGTTAATTTTCCTTCAAAACCTGTGAAACCAAACGCTCTTGTGGGTTCAACATGGGGCTGGGGCAATCCAAGGACGAGCTGCTCTACCATCAGGTCAGTTATGGCAGCGCGGAGGGCATCAAAGCCCTTTGCAGAGAAGGTGCAGGCCTCGAGGTAATTCCACAAACAAAAAGGAAATCGATGATTTCTAGTGCTTTCAATTATAGGTTTCGTGGTTATTGATGGTAATTTTGGGAAAAATGTGTAAATTGTGATACTGATTGTTGGGGATTGTGGTGATTTGTGGTGCAGTGGATTGACAGAGATGGAAAGACCCCTTTGATTGTGGCGTGTATGAATCCGGCGCTTTATAATGTTGCAAAAACTTTGATAGAACTCGGAGCAAATGTCAATGCGTATCGGCCTGGTACTTTTATCCTCTTAAAAAAAAATTAAAATTTGTTGGATATATATATATGTATGTTTCTTCATATAAATTACACAATTTGGTCACTTTTTCTTTTTAGGTTTTAGTTATGTTTTACTGGACTTGTTAAATGGAGAGGATAACGCTTAAAGAAGCTATGGAGAAGTGTATTTTGGGTTATGATCGTCTGAAAGAACTGTGGCAAGTTTGTGTAGAAACCAAGCATTAAGAAATAATGAACCATGAATGCTTCCTCTTCTGTTCCTTTATTATCACTATTATTGTTGTCGTTGCTGTTACCATGCTAGATTATTTGGTTGAATAAGTTTCCTTCTTTTTTTTAATGGAATTTTTTAGATTAATCCATGAGTCAACGCTCCAAAACAGCTCACACCTCAATATTTTTTTTTTTTAAAAGTTTTAACTGCATAAGTTCTTCGAAAATGTGAACTAGATCCTTATGTTGGTTTTCCGTATGAAATTGTGCCAGCAGTTAGTGTCACGTCAGCAATTTTGCCACATCACATTAAATAATATTTTTTTTAATAATTTAATAATTATATTAAAAATAACATATTTAAAAACAAAAACAATTTAAAAAAAAAATGAAGGAATGGCCAGTAGTAGGGCTGTCACCCCTAGGGCTAGGGATGGCCTGCCACCCCCAAACCCCATGGGGTGGCACCCCTAACCCCCTAAGGGTGGCTCGAGAGCAGGGGTGGCAGGCTGGCCCCATAGGGGTTGGCAGCCCCACCGTTGGCCACCCCTTTATTTTCTTCCTTTTTTAATTATTATTATTTTTTTTTTTTGAAAGATCTGATTTTTATAGCTAAATTATTATTTTAATGTGATGTTGCAAAAATGCTGATGTCGGCACAATTTCGGATAGAAAACCAACGGAAGGATTTATTGCACCTTTTTGATAAACTTAAGCTGTTAAAATTGGAAAAACAAAATTTAAAAATAATAATAATAATAAATAAATTGAGGTGTCATCTATTTGTGTGCATTGATTCAGGGATTTATCTCAAAAATTCCCTTTTTTTAATGCTAAATTTGTGTGTAGAAAATCTCTTTAGTGCTTAAGAGCCTGTGCTTGCTTTTCCTAATTAGTATTTGTGTATGCACCTGATTCATCTTTGGTTTCACTTCATCCATCTTTTTTTGATGTGCTTTAGGTCGTCATTCTGGGACTCCTCTACATCACGCAGCTAAAAGAGGCCTTGAAAATACTGTGAAGTTATTAATTACGCATGGAGGTGTGATCTACTGTCATGATATCAGCAAAGATATTTCTTAGCAATCATATTTAAATCCTATGTTAGAACAAAAAGTATTGTGTTTCCTCCCATTTCTGGCACACTAATAGGTGATTGCTGCCAAAACTTTCAGCAAATGCATTGGTAATGAATGATGATTGTCAAACTCCTCTTGAGGTTGCTAGGGCAAAGGGGCACAGCAATGTTGTTCGTGCTATTGAGGTACATTTTGATGTTATACAAATTCCAGTGTTGGCAAGATTTTTCCTTTTCTTTATCTAGTCTTTAAGTGTATACTTGTCTATTGCTTTGTAGGATCATATTTGCTTATTCTCTGGTTGGCTGCGGGAGTTTTACGGACCAGGTTTTCTTGAAGTATTGGCACCTCAATTAGTCTCGAGAAAAGTGTGAGTTTCATTGGATATCTTGTTCTTATTTTGATGTACAAGATTTTCTTATGTCCTCCCCTGCTTTTTTCCTTTTGCAGCAAATTGTCTTAGTATAGAGTCAAATGGGTGGGCTTGCAGTGATGCCATTTTCAATTTACCCCTTCCTTTTGTATTTTGTATAGGGATTTGTTCTCACAAAGTGTTAGGTATTTATGCCTGTCATTATTGCATTTCTTGCAGTTGGGTTGTTGTTCTTCCCTGTGGTTCACGCAATCCTAAGAAGCCTTTCAAGTTGGAGCTTGCCATATACCCTAGTTTGCAGGTATAACAAAATTATTAATCATTTTGCCAAAGAATATGCTTCGTATGATTGGAGTTTATGTATTTTTGTACTCGGCCACTTCAAGCAAGAGTATTGCTTGGTTTAGGCTCTTTTGTGGGAATCCTTGTAGATAATTCTCACTCACTGGATCAAGTCTACTTAATGCTTCAAAACTTTTAGCACATAATAGTCACTTTCAGAATCATATTTTTATTATCTAAGTGCATTAGTCCTCTAAAGCTGTCACAGGACCTTATGGGATGAGTCTATGAAAATATATTATGAGGGGTTGGGATGCCTTCTCAACTTTCGTTTCTATTGAGGTGGGTGTTAGCTCTCAAATCAGGTTTTGGCATGACGTTTAGTGTGGGGATCATCCTCTAAAGGACTCATTTCCAAAGTTATTTTGCATTGCAAGGGATAAGGATGCTTTGGTGGCCAACCATATGTTTGCTCACAACAAAGAGATGCATTGGGATATGAATTTTATCTGATTGGTTCATGATTTAAAGGTGGAGTCTGTTTCTTCTTTTTTCAATGTTCTATATTCTGTTAGGAGGAATCGGGGAGTGGAAGATAAGTTTTGTTGGATTCCCTCCAAAAGATGATCTTTTGAGATCAAAACATTTTATAAAGCCTTCCTCCCCAATGTTGACAACTCTTTTCCTTAGAAGAGCATTTGGAGATCTAAGAATCCTTTGAGGGTGGCCTTCTTCACACCGACAGTTTCGTTAGAAAAAATTCTTACTATGGATAATTTCTACAAGAATCACATCATAGTGATAGATTGGTGTTGTATGTTAAAAAATAGTAGAACTCCTGGTCACCTCATTCACTGTGACATTGTGAGAGGCTTGTGGATTTTGGTTTTTAAGATGTTTGTTGTAGAGTAGGTTATGCCTAATCGGGTGGTGGAGCTCCTGGCATGTTGGAAAAGAAGGTTTGGTTGGAAGGAACTGAATGTTATTTGGAATATAATCCCTTCTTTTCTTTTATGTTGCATTTGGCGAGAAAAGAATGCTCGAAGTTTTGATGATTACGAGAAGACGAGCTCATATATTCAACTTTGTTTCCTTAAATCCTTCTATGGGTCTGTTAACGTTTTTCTTGATGGCTCTAGCTTTGTAGATTTTTGTGCTCTCTTTCCTTGGTCTTGATTTCGTTGGGTGTTTTTGTCTTGTATATGTCATGTGTACGGGTTGGGCCCATTGTGCTTTTTAGTAAATTTGTTTTACTTATAATAAAGGGCAATCAATGCACAGCCGAGTAGTTGGAGCCAGTTTGTCACAACTAGCTCTAGTATGTTTGACCATAGATTTTGACAGGGTATTGGAAAAAGATAAACTATAAAGTGGCTATAGTCTATTGGTAAGAATTGTACTATGTGGCCATGGAGTTCCAAGTTCAAATTGCAATAGCAATAGTGAATATTTTCTTTTAGTGAAATAAGCAACTATTGACTTTATATCTTATACACCACTTTGAACAAGCCTTATTCTCTCACATGGAACTTCTTGAGGATTATTATGTCCTCAAATTAATAGACAGAAAATAAACAAGTATTGATTTTTTTAAAAGCTTTAAAAAATATAATAAAGCACTTGCAAAAATATCATAGATATCTCCACGTTTGTATTTTTTTTTTTTTTTTTTGTTCTTTGTAATAAGCCTTTCTTAAAAGAAAAAATAGGAAATAAAATTAGAATAATGTTATGTTAAAAGCATATTTTTAAAAGCAGCATTACTCTGTATGTTAATATGTGTATGGGTGGGCGTGTTTGTGTTATGTCAATGAATATATGCTATATATAAACATAAATAGCATATACAATTTGTGGATATATATGTGTGTGTGTGTGGATGTGTATACATATAAATGAGCTTAACAAGCCGAGTCAACTTTATACCATTGTTCACAAGTTTAAACAGAAACAAGCCGAGTTTATCCGTGTTTGGATTGTTTAATATTCTAGCCCATAATCATTGTTCAAGCTTGACTTGTCTATTAAATGAATTGAGCTGAAATTGAGCTAACACTAGCGGAGCTCGAATTGTTCATGTACAACTTGATTCATTTAGAGTCTTCTATCAAGGCAATCACATTGCTAAATTGCAAAGATTCCCCATTTTATGGGTATTTTTCTCCTAAGTGGAAGGTATCTCCACACCATGTTTGCACTCAAGCTGTAGTTACCCCCTCCAAGGTGTCACATGCATCCAAATCTGGCCCACAGTTCCACCTTAGTTTTGCCACTTCTATATTGAGCGATGTTTTAGTATGGGTTTGTGTCAATTGCCACTTGAAGCATTATGTTATCAGAAGTTTGTGAAATACCAATTCCCCTTTTTATTGCATGTACATTGAAGCAATCTTGGTATATGAAAATATACCAACTTTAGATGTTGCTAATAGATGATACCTGTAAAATTTTTGAATTGAACCTGTACTATTTTAAATTTCACAATTCTTGGGGTGGGAGGTGTTCTATTGACCCCCTTGGGCCGTATGGGGTGGGGCTATGGAAGATGGCTCCAAGATTAGATTCTCGGATGATGTCTGGTGTGGGGAGATGACCTTTAAGGAAGCTTTCCCAGATTTGTATAGCATTGCTTATGTTAAGGATGCTTCTATTGCAGTTCTTTTGGATTTCTAGTGGTTCTCGAATTTATGCTTTTGTTGTATTTCTATAGAGTGAGACGGGAAGGGGAAGACAAGCTTTAGTAGGTCCCTTCAAACAAAGGAATGTTCGATGTTATCTACTTTTACAAGGTCCTTGCATGTAATGATGGCATTCCTCTTTCTTGGAAGAGTATCTGACATACCAAGATTTCTTTGTGAGTGGCTTTTTTCGCTTGGTCGACGGCCCTAGGAAAGATCCTTATCATAGACAACTCTTAGGAAGTGGCATGTCATTGTAGTTGATAGGTGTTGTATGTGCAAAAGGAATGGAGAACCTGTAGACCTTCTTCTCTATTGTGAGTTGTTTGTGCCTTATGGAATGCTTTCTTCTGTTGCTTTGGGCTGTCATGGGTTATGTCTAGCAGGCTGGTCGATTTTTTTGCTTGCTGGTAGACAAGTGGTAGCTCTCAGAGTGTTGTCGTGCGGAAGATGGTGTCCACTTGCCTTTTGTGGTGCCTTTGGAGAGAAAGAAACGATCAAAATTTCAAGGATCGAGGGAGGATGTTGGAGCTAAAAACACAGCTGTCCAAGTAAAAAAAAAAAAAAAAACTAATATAGTTTAGTACCTGTTGCACAGATAGATCTAATATTTTGCCTCACATTATTTTGTTACTTTTGTTGTTAACTAATGGATCTCTTGTTTTGTTAATTTTCTTATATCGTGCAATTGATGAATGAGCAGGATGCACAACCACGCACAGTTATTGCATTATGGAAAGCCAATTTGGAAGAACCAAAGCTACACCAGTCTGATCCTTCAGTGATAATACAAAATATCTCCACCAGTAATTTCTCATTGCTGATAATTTCCTTTAGGGATCTCATTTGACTTCACATACATACCCTAGTGTCTATATCTTAATTGAATTCTATGTCCATGCATAGTCTCAAGAGGCAGGAGGCGGAGGCGAAGTGTTTGCGCCTCCCGAGAGGCGAGGTGTAACTCTCGAACACATAGGCGTAAGTATAATGATTATTATGCTGTTCAAACCTATACTGAAATCATGAAATTGAAGAAATAATTGCATTGAAAAAATATTAACGAGTAAGAGAATTAAGAAGCACGCCAACAAAAGAGATTATGTCCTCTAAAACAAGTGTAGTAGAAGTCGGGATTAATATTATTCCCACGCCATTCTCCAGCCTCGGATCAGTAGTAGTCTTGCCTGATAGCCGGGGTAAAAAATTGAAATTTTTTTCTTAATTGTTTTGTTTTTTGTTGTTGTTTTTTTTAAAAAAAAAAAAATTTTTGCTGTTATTCTTGATAATTAGCTGTTTCAGTTCCTATGTTGAATTAGCATGA
Source organism: Corylus avellana (assembly GCF_965113065.1). Classification (NCBI taxonomy): domain Eukaryota; kingdom Viridiplantae; phylum Streptophyta; class Magnoliopsida; order Fagales; family Betulaceae; genus Corylus; species Corylus avellana. Next base: position 25,596,738 of record NC_142493.1, read on the forward strand.
TTCCATTTCAGAAACACGCTTTAAGCTTGCACCTGCGAGTGAAACTGACAAGCAACAACTTCGGTGGTTTTGTGATGCATGCAAGGGAATTCCACAGGTACCATGCACACTTCTCTTATAGATGTTATTCTTCCATCTGATGTGCAGAGCAAAAGCAGAACTCAAACATGATAATTATTGAAGAGCATGAGAGAATTTTGTTTGGAGAAAGTATTTATGACTTGTCATCATCGAATCATAATTTCTTTCTAGTATTTTGTTTTGTTAAGTGTAAATGTGGAGGCACCTTTGCCTTTGTCCCTCAGATTGATCCTTTTCCTCCAGTAGAAGTTGCATTGGATAATTGTTTATATGTAAATTAAAACATTATAACCATAAGGAGGGGTAAGGGCAGGGAGGTTATGATAAGTGATTGAAATATTCCATGGTGAGATCAGTCCCCATGTATTATTTTGTGTGATGTTTCTGCATCCAATCATAGCATGCAGTTAATAATTTTAGACCAAAAGACATAAGACATGACTGAAATTACCCATTATGAAAGACTTGGCCTAACTGTACATAAGTTGGCATCACTATTGGGTTCAACAACTGTTTGACCATATTATACTTAAATAATGATTCAGTTGTTGGCCAGTAAATATCACACACAGTGGTAGTGGAATAGTTGATGGTGACACCTTAAAGAAAACTGCATACTGTGCCATGTCAATGAAAGTACAGCCGCAATTGTGCCTTTAATTGTGAAAATTTTGCTGTAAATATAAGATACACACACACAGACAGAAAGAGAGGTTTGGAGTTGCAGGTTGAATCTATGGAGAAGACAACCAAATTTGTCCTCAGTATTCTTTAATTTCCCTTGCGTAAGATATCAAATGACACTAATCTAAAATTCATTTAAAAGTGACACCTTTCATTGAGATAAAAAGACATTAATGCCCTATCATCTGCCTTTAGCAATTCTTTGAATTCAATATTATCTCAGAAGTAGCTTATTTTTACTTGGCCTTTCATGAGTCCTCATGTCTATGAAGCCTTGGCAATTCCCCAACATAATTTGCTCTGGAAATTTCATATTTATAAAAATTACTGTTAAGAGTTGAAATTATCACATTGCTTCAATTACTGGTTCTCTGGTACATGCAGGATATAAATAATTAAGACAACATTTCGTTGTCAAACAGCTCAAAGTTCAGCATGGCTGGCCTTGTTTACCTCCTGGAAGACATAATTTGGCTAAGATGCTGTAATGTCTGACATTTATATATACACACACACATGTATGCATGTGTGCGTGTGTGCACGTGCGCATGTGTGCAAGGATTATATTTCCTACCCAAGCTAAGAATAGAAATATGGTCATGTTTGCTGAGATATATATTACGTCCTCACTAATGAGCCTTTTGAAGTACTACATTGTTTTTGTTCCCTCTAATCACTGATTGTTAATTTCTGATTTAATATAAAGGGCAGAGTTTGACTGCTTTTATAATTTTGACGTGGATAAATATTACTCAGAATATTCTGCCAAGATATGTGATATTTTCCTTGATCATTGTTAGGATACTTGGTAGATGTACATGAGCATTCTTGAATGCTTAGGATATTTGTTTTTCCTTTCTAATGAATAAATTTTTGGAACATTTCAGGCAGCGCATCCTACATTTTTGCATAATAATCAGACCCCAGTTGTTCCAGCCACTGCACCACTAGCTGCTGAAGATTTAGAACTGGCAATGGCTATCAGTGCCTCAATTGAATCTGCTCTGCAGGAAGGACCACCCCTTCTTGATGCCCACCCAAGCTCTGAAGCAAGTTCATCCACTAGTTGGAATAACGCTGTGGACACTAGCGGTCATGGTGGTTTGGATGTACCGATATCACCTGTTCCAAAAATAACTACTTCTGAGATGGCAGTGCATGAAACTGGCCTTGAAGGCAATTCAAGTCAGCAAACCCGGAACCACAACAACATTACTGCAACCCAAACAAATCACACCCCAAGTTCGATCGCATCAGCTCCACCAATTGCTGATGAGATTATAGAAGATGGTATTATTTACTACCCATCAATTGATTCCACTCCTGTTGACATCTCATTGCAAACTATCGAGGATGTACCTACTATAGCAGGTGAAAGGAAAGAGGATGGAGGCGCATCATCATGCGTGATATGTTTGGATGCTAAAGTTGAGGGGGCATGCATTCCCTGTGGCCACATGGCTGGATGCATGTCTTGTTTGAACGAGATCAGAGCTAAGAAGTGGGGTTGCCCTGTTTGTCGTGCCAAGATTGACCAGGTTATAAGGCTGTTTGCAGTTTGACTATTGCAGCAGAATGTGAAGAATCTCTAAATGGTCAGTGGGTTTTGGACATCTTAAAGAATTTCGTTTATGTGCTTCTATAAATTACAGTCCTAAATATTTGGGACCCTCACCTGAGGGTTTCTGTGTGTATTATTGCCTTGTACTGTGCTGTCTGAAGTGTCAGTTTTTGAGGCTGTAAAACCTGTTTCCCCTCTATAGGCCAATATTTAAACATTTCGGTAAGCTACATGAGCTCTGATCTACACCTTTTATAATTCTGAACTGGGAAGAGCAAGCTCTGAAGTTTTAAACAATTTAAAGTAGTACGGTTTGTAGCAATGAAGGTAGGGTTGTAGCCTCTAGGTCTAAGGAGAGGCCAGGGATATCCACATTACCTCAGGGACAAGGCAGTAATATGATGAAAAACTTTTCAGGTCGGATTCTAAACTCATTAAAAGAAAATGATGTCTCAAGTGTTCGGTTATGCAGATGACAGAAGAGGTTGCAGTCAGAGACACTACTAGCCTGCAGTACTAGATATCCTAATGAAGGAGAGGCACAGCAGCAAGACTCCTAATGAATTACTCAGCTTTTAGTAGGTTGTGTTTGAATGCTCTGCTTACAGTTGGAACCGAAGCAGGCCAATTCAGAGCATGATTGAATTACATGGACACAAGCAGGTGAAGTTCTAAAAGTATATAGTTTCTGTACAAGATTCTTGTGTATAGAGGCCTCATCCGAAACCAGTGTATGATTGAGATTTGTGTTCAAAACTGTTGCATTAATTATATCTGTTACTGTCCAGTATCAATTGTTTTTGTACCGTTTGCTGCATTAACAACAAGAACAACGACAATGACAGCTACCAGCAGAAGCACGACAATGGCGAGGTCTATAAAACATAGGGGGGGTCCCCGGGCAAGCTTTCTCCAAGGCCATGCCCACTTTACGGGTTGGCACTTTTAACTAAGCACAGATTTTGAAGCACATTTGCTGACCCTTTACAATGAACCAACAGTAGAAGTAACAGAGATAACCCTTTTAATAAATAAGCAGTTACTCCATCAAGACTTATGAATGTTGTTTCAAATCATGTTCCCAGTTAAGCCTAATCCACAAAAGCTTGATTTCCCAGCTGCCTCCGACGGCATTAATCATTCTGTGTGCAGTTAAATGATAAATATATTGAAATTGTATGGCAGTCGTACAAAAATTTATAAGGAAGGCATGTGGCATCATACATTTGTACCTGAAATTGCCAAATGGACTTGGTCCACAGTTATTTGCAATTAACACATTTATACCTGAAATTGCCAAATGGACTTGGTCCACAGTTATTCGCAATACTGAGTTAATGAGAAGCAGAACCATTTCACATCAAATGGAGTCTGTTCAAACACTGATCGACCTTTATTGCCTTAAAAGGTAATTTCGATGAATACACAACATCAATGTGTACAAAACTTCCGTGTTTTTTTATAGCTTATTAGCTGAGGACCACAATGAAAGAAACCCATGCATGATAGACTTTTCACATGGAGCTATTTTTGGGGAGGCATAGAATAGAGAGGATCGAAAACCGGGAATTGGATATATATTTCGATTCATTTTGATAAAAGACAAGTATACAAAAGAAAAGAAAACTGAAAACGACTTTGATTTGACTCAAAAGCAAACCTCAGCCGTTGCTATAAAAAGCACTGGAAACAAAATCCAAGGTCATGTCGGTGGGTTGCAACTTGTAGGGTACCCTAATAGCAACACTTGCACTTTCTATGCAATCTTTCATCAAGAGGTTTTTTTCTTTCTTTCTTTCTTTCTCTTTGAATGTCATCCTCGTACTATCAGAGGTCCCTGTGGTGGCGGATAGTTACGTTACTTAACAGAAAAGCCTCTAATTGATTATCGAAAGCAAAAAAAAATGTACTATAATAAATAAATGGTGAAAGGAAAAAAAAATGTACTATAATAAATAAATGGTGAAAGAGCATGAACTAGCTAGTTCATAGCTAGATACTCTCCAATAATATGATTAAAGCATGTCAAGAATGTAGCCGGGGGATTAGCCTTAGCCATGGCAAGGGCCCATGCACCATACTGGCGAAAACTTTTTCCCGCACGGAAACATAGCCACATAGGCTTATACTTATAGGGAGGAGAGGAGCCACTACGTACCTTTTTTTCATTGTCAACCACAAAGCAAGAGGATAGTCATTACCCATGATTTCAAATGTTTTGAGCTGACAGAAAATCAAACTGATGTGAGATTTTAAACCAATGGAAACGTAGGGGGGATTCAATGCCTTCCATGTACTAGGTTTTAGACCGACATCGTGTGTGGACCTAGCTGAAAGCATGCTATGTCCTTTTCTTTTTTTGTTTTTTTATTAACTCATACTACTATTTTTTTACCAAAGCATTAATATAAGCTATGGTTTTGTTAAATGAATTTTATTTATTACTTATCAGCTTCCATTTGCTTCAATGAGAGCCTGCTAGTGTACGTTGTGAAGTGTGAACACAGACCATAAGATCAAAAAATAAGCCAATTTATGACCACACATACAAGACACGTACGCAATAATTTATGTCTCTGTCTGATCCTTGCTTTCATAAAAATCTAGCCCTTTTTTATACTCCAATTATATCAAATCCTTCTATTTCTATTATTATCGGGGTTCGGTTGCGTGAGGTCAAGTTAATCCTTGAGTTCACCAGTAAACAATGAACAGGAGGAAACTGCCCCCCAATCCCCTGCATAACCCACTTAATACAGAGTCTATAGAAGTGGATAGAGTTGCACAAACCATAGAACAGAATACACAATTAAGCATCTACTGCCCCTTAGTAGGCTACTAATTTTTGACACGATATGCAAGTTAAACACGAATTCAACCCAACAAATTAGTGGGCTAAGTTTGAAGAGTCTGGTCCGTTTAATTAAGTAGGTCGGGTTAGAGTTGACTTGTAACTCTTCATTCCTATATTGGGAAGATGAAAAGTAGCTTATATAGAATGAGTGATTTATAAAGATAGTCATGAGTGCTAAGTCTCACATTGTCTAGTTATTAGGTGAAACTAACTTTATAAGTGATTCTAGAGAAACTCTAAATTGACTAGTCTTTGGGTAATAATACATATGTGATTAGCGTTTTTTTCTGACTCATTATAATGGTATCGGAGCCACCTAGTAATGCTAATTATTCATTAGCAAGCTACAAAAAATGTGACGGGCCTTGTTCTTGTATTCCTCTATTCCTTATCTTTTTCATATTTTTGACATAGGAAACTTTGTACCACATAACAAGGATTGGTCGAAGAAAACAAAAAAAAAAAAAAACAGTATTTAATAGGCGTTCAAACATCATTTGAAAGAGAATCAGGTATATGTCAGGTTGGCTACTAACCCTAATAAGAGCTATTTGTTTACTTGTGGAGTTGTAGAGACTGTCATGATCATGAATCAAATGTTGGATAGTTTGAGGTATTAGGAAGGTAAACTCCCTGTGAGATATTTGGAAGTTCCCTTTATTTCTTCAAAATTGAAGAAAGCTAATTGCACAATTAATATTAGAGTTGTAGAATAAAATGGCTATGTTGAAACATATGTTGCCATGTTCTAATAATGGTAACTCTAGTTGCTCTAGTTAGGTTAATTCTATCTTCTAAGATACAGAAGTTCTTGGGATATCAAAACTCTTGAGGTTACTTTTGGTCTTAGAGGCGTTATTCAGAATAAGGTGTCTTGGTTGATGATTCCCTTGGGCTGAAAATGTGGTTAACCTAGGCAGTCAGTAAAATTCACTAACCGCCTCCGCTAACCACTTAGGCGGTTAACAAACCACCTTTTAAAAGAAATTAAAAAAAAAAAATGTTGTTTCTATGGTAATGTGATAATACTCTACTATATACGACATCGTTTCTAAATTTTTATATATATTTAAACACAAAAACAACGTCGTTTCATGTATTTATTTATATAGGCGCGCGGTGAGCGGTTAGCAAGCAGTTAATAACCGTCCGCCTTTTCACCCCTAAATTCGCATTTTTTCGGCTAAGTAGGTTTGGGAGCGTTTGCTGGACCGTGACCATAAGGTGTTCTAGAACAAGTTAGTGTGGCATGGTAAAATTATTCCCCACCACTCTTTTATTTTATGGTTTGCAATTAGAAGAAGATTATACTCGAGATAGATTGGTTGCCATTGGCTTACTTCAAGAAATGAAAGTGTTTTCGGTAGATTGGGTGAGAAGAATATATATTGACCATCTTTTAATTGTTTGCTGTCCATTCTAAGAAATTATTTGGTTTAATCTTTGGAATATATGTAATAATATTCCTCGGGCTCATAGGAACTGATCAGAAGAGTTTACTCGGTGAATGGTTTCTCACTTTATAGGCAAATAGTTTCTCTCTCAATTGTGGTTAGGATTTTGTTAATCGCTTTCTACTTGGGTCTTGTGATTTTAGTGATGTAATCTTTTAGTTTTGCTTATCAATTTTTGCCTCCCTATAGGCGTTTGTTTGTGTAGGCCCTCTCTGGCTTTTAGGCTGTCCTTTTTAAAAATAAAAATAAATAATTAAATAAATAAAAAAAAAATTGGATTATTCAAGGGCAAACTCGTTAACCTAAGTTAATCGGGAATTAATTTTTTTAGAAAAAAAAAAAAAAAAAAAAAAAAAAAAAAAAAAAGAGTTAATCAGGAATTCCCCAAGAAGAGAGAAATTCTCTTAATTGAGATATCATATTTAATAACAATGATAATTTGATGTTAAATACCTGCCTATTTTTAGATAAGAATGAAAACTGTGATTGAATTTTAATTTAGGAAACTTATCAAAATAACTATCTAAAATAATGAAAGAAGGAAAGAAAGAAAATATTACAAAATTGAATCTCATGAATAAGAAAATTTGCTAAATAACTCCTAAAAATTAAAGAAAATACATAAGTAATTAAGAAAATACTGTGACAAACAAATCAATTTCAACATCGTTTCACTCAAAGTGTTCAATAGATATAATTGCTTCTGGAGTCTATAGCTTTGCTTATATATAGAGAGAGAGAGTAAATTTTGCAGCCCGTGAACCCTCTAAATAGGCTCCTAATTAAATCAAAAGCTTAACAAAAACTCACTATTTCCTTTCCATCTGTTTTCCAGAGTGGGTCATGCAGTGATCAGAGACAAGGTGCTCCTCATCAATTACACCTCCCCTGCTGGATCTCATTAATGGTTCTTTGTCTCTTGTCTTGTTTTGTACTCTACTTGTAGAGCCAAAAACATTCCATAAGAGCTTGAATACCGTAGTTAAATCCAGTAATTCTACAATATTGCTCATTATTACTGCAATCATTTTGATAAAATATAATAATCCAGTATATTCTATATCAAACCCTTTTCTCCTGTTAGCATGATAAGCTGGAATATGCAGAAATTAAATGGTTTTCTGCATATATATTCTGGTCTGGTGTTGAATATGTAGTGTATCTTATAAAAGCTTCCTCATCATATATATTATATATGGGCTGGCATATAAAACCTTTAAAAGCTAACAGAAATATTGCAGAAAGGAACAAAATTGTAATCAAGTATAGTGAGAGGAGTGAGGAGAACCCAGATTTGTTTCATCACCTTAACTTGAGTGCAGGCTAAGTTTTGTGAATGTTGTGGTTTCCCATTAAATGCTGTCCTCAAAATGAGGGGCAACATATAAAGTTAAGAGACTTGAAATTATTGTACGGACACGGTCAATGGTACCTGGCCGGGTGACTTTTCTATATATTTAATTTGATATTTCCATTTTTAGTGGTAAATAAATTAATTAACAGCAGTAAACATTTAATTACTTCATTTTTTGAGTGCTTTATTGTATGGAAAAAAAGTGTTTAATTGTGTAATATAGCAAAGGTTTTGTGCACATAATATTATCTAAAATTTGAAAAGATATGCGACATGATCTCTCAATGCCTACTTTGCTTTTCTTAATCAAAGAGTAAAAGAAAAGGGAGACAAATATGCGGGTAGACTTTGCCTCTTTGTCCGCTACCCGGATCTTGTTTTCGATATCTTGCTGTAAAATTGATGTTAAACCCTTTGGTTAAAGGACTAATATGACCATGTTCGTACCAAGATCGAATATTATGAATGATTAGCAAATTAGTTTGCGTGTAATTAAAGAAATTCCCACTCTGATTTTCTTTAAGCACTAAGCTAAAAACCATATATACCTACATATTTACGTCTTTTAGTCACTAATATTTGGTATTTTTCACTTTGCTTGATTTGAGACCTAGATGCCATTGTTAATATACGAGCGATATTTGTTATATTCCCAAGTGTCCTACATTGGTTTAAGTGTGATTTTAACCATTTGTATATCTCTTTACAAGTCGGTTTTTTAAGGGCAAATTATACTTAAAGTTTATTACAATTGGTATCATAGCAAACACTATGTTACGGTTTGAGTCATGTTAAATCATTGAATAGTGAATACTCATAAGTAAAACCACCAAAAGGAAAAGTGCTACCACCGAATTAGTGTCATAAAGTGGATCGCCGAGGACGTCGGATTTATAAGCATCAAGTCATGTTAAGTCATATTAAGTTATTGTTAAAGTGTATATATATATATATAATACAGATTAAGGTGGTTCAGCCTATGGCTCCACACGTCAAAGCCTTCTCTTGGCTACATCTTTCCTTCACTTCATTGAAATTGTACAATAAAATAGCTTATTTATAGTTGAATGAGACAAAGAATACAATAAGTACATAATCAATATATAAACCTATGAGAATTAGAAGAGTTACATAATCAATATGTAATATATGAGAATTAGAAGAGTTACATAATCAATATGTAACTTATGAGAATCATGAGAGTTACATAATAAATATATAACATATGAGAATTATACATAATAAATATGTAACATATGAAAATTAGGAGAGTAAATAATACATTAATTTAATTCAAAACAACTATTTAATTTACGTCTTCAGATGTCTCAATAATTATTAAATACTGATAGATAAGTAAAACTACCAAAAGGGAAAGTGCTACTACCAGGTCAATGTCTTAGAGTGGATTGCCATGGATGTCGGATTCAGAAGCGTGGTGGAATGTTACGATCTCATAATATATCTCGCATTGGTTAAATACAATCTTAATCATGTGTATATAAGCTCTTGGACACCTTCTCATTGTAAGTCGATTTTCAAGAATGAATTCTAATGTAGTTACAATATTCACATGCACTTTGGTAAATTAATACAGTTTTAGTATACACGCTAATTAAATCAAATTAATAGTTGTACTCTGTCTGTTGGGCGCTTATGAATTTCAAGTAGGCATTTCATTTTGTTAGATTTTAATATTTAGCACCAAAAGAAAGTGGTAAGATTCATCACCGTGAATCTGGTATTGCCCATTTATTTTCATTTTATGCTTCGTCAATTTATATATTTCACTCAATGCAAACAGTAATTTTTTATATTGTTAATACATATTATTTGATAACTCTGTTTTTATTAGGGATTTAAGAAGTCTAGGAGATAGAAGAGGACTGTCGCCCTTTATGCAATCCACAAAACCCAAAAAAAAAAATTCTCATTTTGTGTAAAAACATGAAATTACCACCAGTTACTTATTCAAGCATTTCTTAACTTAATTGGTGATATATATATATATTCTCTGTTTAGAAATCCCTATTCATGATCTCATGAGAGGTTAGGGATGGAGAAGTCTTGTTCTACTTTATGGCCAACTATAATGACCAATAAATTTACCAATTAACATATCATCTCAGTCTTTAGTTGATCGGATTCTTTTTGCTTCTTGGCCAAATCCTTTGATCTTTGATTGAATACAATTAATATTGAGTGGAAGTTCTTTCTCTCGAAAATGACACATCTAGGTCTTCCCCTTCCGATTGTCAAAGGAGCCTACATATATTACGGAAGAACTACTGTGTAAATAGTGAAAGCAGAAAGTTTATTCTATGTTTTTTCTTCTTTTTTTATTTTATTTTTGTCAATAGCTAGAATTAAAACCGAAGCATCCTATTTAATTTCCATCATATCTTCTTATGAGTGAAGTGATCTTCTCTTAGAATCTTAATAATATACATTAATAGATCATTTGATTTGGACACAAACCTTTTATATATAAAGATCGTATAATTAATATGTGCAAATTCCTAAACTATGATTCTTGTTAACTTATAATTTTATTTTTATTTTTTTTGAGAGAGAGAGAGTTAACTTATAATATTAATCAACATTCTAATGGCCCAAAAATATTGATAGCTATAGCACACGAGGGTGAAAGGGCAGATAAATAGAGGAGCAGAACGTGGGTGTTAGTGTTGATTCTCTTTATGGAAAATTTAAGCGAGAGAGATAGAGAGATGCTTCATTACAATCGGCTATGTTAAATTTGGACATCTTATTGGCCCTTAGTTTCTGAATGGATGCTAGGAAAGCTGGAGAATTTTTTTTTCCTATTCAATTTCTTTATTTAATGAGATACTCACGAGCAAACTCAGAAGGGATCATTTCCGTTACATTTGAAATAGAGAGGAGCGGTTTAAGTAAAATGGTGAGATCAAATATTTGTTCCAACTTTTAAGGTTAAGGACAATTTTGTCCTAATTTTATTACATAATAGAGGATCCTATTCCCATTATTATGGCGCATTGTGTTACATAAATCGCTCTCAACTTTTCATATACTAAAAAAGTGGAAGAAAATGGAATACTAGCTGGAAGCATTTTCCAAGTCAAAACGAGTTGTGTTTCAATTATTTTACTTTACCATGCTTATCCGTTACTCCAAGGCAAGGTTTTGACAATTAATTACTTACCCAGTAACTCTCTACAAAAAAAAAAAAAAAAACACACATGTGCACATATGAATGTTACAATTAGGGTTGAATAGACGAGTGGTTATTAACTGTCTACTAACTTCTAACAACGGGGGTTAGAAAAAACTGCTAACCACCTAACTAAGAGTGAAAATGACAAAATGCAGTAACCACTAACCGTCTACGCAGTTACCGTTAGCAATTTTAGGTTTTAAAAAAATCGTTAACCGCCTTTATGTATATTATATTATATATATTATATTGGTATATATAAAATTATATAAAAATACATGAAGCAATGTCGTTTTTGCGTTTAAATATATAAAAATCTATAAATGATACTATAACCTATATAGTAGAGTAGGGATGCTCAAACGGATTATAATCGACAGTTATTGACTATAACCGCAACTGCCTTAAGCAGTTATCGATTTTTAATAACCGCAACCGCCTAGACAGTTAGCGGTTATTTTATAACTGGTGGTTAGCAGTTATTCAATCCAATAACTGGCGGTTTTATAACCGTTTTTTTTATATGGGCTTTTAGGTTTTTTAAGTGTTTTGCGCCTTTAATCGGCCTATTTTTTGGGCTTATTTTATGGGATTGTCCTATTTTTGGGGCTTATTTTAAGAATTTAAGGCCAAAATGTTCCAAAAAAAAAAAACATGTTGTTTTTGGGGCCAGCCAATATTTTTGAATAAGGCTTAGCTCAAAACATCACATACTACATTATATATTTTACATACATAGTCATAAATAGACCAAATTCATTAATCAAAATACAAATGAAAAAATTAATATATTTTATTAATATAAAATATTTAATATATATTTATATTATTATATATAAATGAAGGTGATTAGCGGTTATAACCGCATTGCCCTACCCCTAAAACCACTAACCGCATACCAAAGCAGTTAGCGGTTAACGGTTAATGATTAGCGGTTAGCGGGGCAATTCCGTTTGAGCAGCCCTATAGTAGAATGTTATTATATTACCATCCTTTAGTTTTTTTTAAAAAAAATAAAATAAAATAAAATAAAAACTTTTTAATTTTTTAATTTTTTTTTTTAAAAAAAAGCGAATAGCGGTTATTAGAATTATTAACCGCCTAGGAGGCGAATAGTAGATTTTACTAACTGCTTCGGTAGTTATAGTTAGCGGTTTTAGCCAATAACTATTAACTGTAACCACCTTTTCACTCATAATTACAATGTATATAGATATAAAATTACGAAACTAAGAATTTAACTTTAACGAGCAATTTTTTTTATTATTAATTTATAGGTGATCATCCCGCGAACCGAATATAAAATATATACACATAAATTCATGGAGGGTACCAGGGTATATGTGTGTGTGTGTGTATGTGTGTGTGTGTGTGTGTGTGTGAGAGAGATTGAAATTAGAGATATATATTTAAATTTTGTGGGTGAACCTCTTGAATGCCGTCTATCTTCCACAACTCTTGATCTATTAATACCCAGGTACAGTAGTACATATATGTATACATGGTACTCTAGCTTTGTTTTTACCGATGAGAACCAGCTAGAGCACAGAACCAGCTAGAGCACAGTAGCACACCATCAAACACTTGATGTCATTACCTAGCAGTGTCACGCATCAATTCCATTTTTAGAGCTGTTTTTTTATACCAGATTTGGTAATGATAATGTTGTTACTTTGGTAGCTAAGATTGTTCAAACACTTCATCAATGTCTCCATGGGGATGTTCTCCTTTGGAATCATGGTTTTGGTAGGTAAAACTGCACATCAGATTGATCTTCTTCTTTTGCTTAATGGGCCAAGAATTTGCATTAAGGACTTGCGGATTTAATTAATTGACAACAATACTCTTTATACTTGTTTTATATTGGGTGACATGAAGTGTTTTAAGTGTTATTTTTTTCTAAGTGGCAGTGGCTAATATGAGAAAAACCATTTAAAATACGCCATATTAATTGATGTAAAATAAACGTGATAAATGGCTGTGAAAAGTAGTAATTTTTCAATTAACAAATTGAAACAATTTATGATGAATATACTGAAAATTTGTGCTTAAAAATGACAATTTATTTACATAATAGATGATATATATGGTGATTATACACGTCATACCACACAAGTAACTTGTCATATACTTAGAAAAAAAGAAAAGAAAAAAAAAAACAGAGTAATTTATCTTATGGCATAATACACATGATCATCATTACAAATCAACATGCATATCATGAACTAGAACAGTTTATAACAATATAAGATAACGGCAACATTTTTCTTCGTGCAATATCTTGCATATTGATGTTCAGCAATTGTTTACATGATTTTCAAATTCGACATTAACTTAATAAAAAATTAGTAAATTAAGGTTGAAAAGTTTGACCTGTTTAATTAAATGGGTAATGTTAAGATTGACCTATATAGTATTATACTTATACATCAATACGATCTGAACCCACACGTCACACTAAGAGTGATAACATATTATATATAACTTGTAAATTCGATACAAATTCAATACAAAATTAATAGATTAAATGATAAGTTTGATTGATTAGATTATAATTAACTTGTATAGGTTTTATACGTTAACATATGTTTCGACATGACCGATCAACCCGACACAAATTGTCACATAGTCCTCTCTTCACTTGCTTTGGAGATGTCTTATATGCATAGCCGACATACATATTACAGAGGCAAAAGTCACAAAGGTCCCCTCTTTTTACTCATACACGAGACTCTACCATCCAATATATGGTTGTGATGTGCATTGAACCGACTGTGTGGCGAAGACACCCATCTTTAAGGTGTGAAATATTGTATGTAATTTGTTCCTGAATGAAAACCAGTACTGGAGGGTAAAAGGGTAATTGGGAAAAAGGTGTTGTCAATCAATACGAAAGAGTGAAGAAACAAAATCATGTTATTCCCTCATATTTTTAAACCAATAGCTTTGTCTTGTCCCCATCCATCAACTCCCCTCTCTCTCTCCACCTCACTGTCAAACTCTTACTATTTCCACAAAAAGCCCTATTGAGCTTCCTTCCACTTACCCAATTACGAATTAAAATTAACCCTCTCCCCTAACTCATTAGAATTAGGCCTAGGAGGAACTTGCGTGGTTCCCCTTTTTCTCGGAAAAAAAATCTTGCCAGTTTCTCACAAAAACCTTAATCAGAAATCAAAGTTAACAAAAAACAAAAAAAAAAAAGGCACCCCCAACCAACATCATAACCCTTTCAAGGTTTCTAGGATTGATCAAAGGAAAAGATTCAAAGAACCTCAAAGCAAACAAAATTAAAAAAATACCCAAAAGGAAATTAATACATTTAAAATTCGGGAGTGTAGCCCTACTGTTGTTTTCTCTTTGCCTATATAAGTATATATCATCCCCGTCATCATCATCTTCCCCTACTCCAAAATCTTCATTTTCTCTCACTCTTTCCATAGCTCTCTCTATCTCTCTATCTCTCTTTCTCTCTCTTCCTTCTCCCATGACATGATTGAAATCCAGAACTACTCCAGCTGAAATATAATTGTGATCAAAAAAACCTTTTGGTTGGTTGGTTGTTCCATTTTTCTTCATGAAAAGTGACACACCCAAAACTTGTTTCAATCAGTTCCACCACCACCACCACCAGCACCACCCCAGATCTTAGATCTTTAGCACAATAAACGCATATATATCCTCTTATCAACTCCAATCATCTCCCTACTCTTTCTATTTTTAGTTCTTTCCTAAACTACTAGCTTGGCCCTATAAACCTACCTCCCAGAAAACTAGAAAAACAAAACCAAATCCTCTTTACTATTACTACTACAACTTCGAGATCCAAGAAAAAAACAGATGGATTCACTTCACGAATTCGACCCCTCAAACGAAGACAGCGCGAGCATCAACTTCAGCACCAACACCATCATCACAAACACCAACAACAGTACACACAATCCAAACAATATCTCAGTTGCTGCTGCCGCCACCATGGCATCCTCCTCGTCATCCTCGCCGTCCTCCACTCTCAGCCGCTACGAGAACCAGAAGCGCCGCGACTGGAACACCTTCGGACAGTACCTCCGGAACCACCGACCGCCGCTGTCTCTCTCCCGCTGCAGCGGGGCCCACGTGCTCGAATTCCTCAGGTACTTAGACCAGTTCGGTAAGACCAAGGTCCACACCCAGCTCTGCCCCTTCTTCGGGCATCCCAACCCGCCCGCCCCCTGCCCCTGCCCGCTCCGCCAAGCCTGGGGGTCCCTCGACGCCCTCATCGGCCGCCTCCGCGCCGCCTTCGAAGAGCACGGAGGGAAGCCGGAGGCCAACCCATTCGGAGCCCGAGCCGTGCGGCTGTATCTACGTGAGGTTCGTGATTCGCAGTCCAAGGCAAGAGGGATTAGTTACGAGAAGAAGAAGCGCAAGCGCCCCCCGCAGCCGCCGCCCGCATTGCCACCTCCTCCAAATGCGAGCCAGTAAGATCAAAAAAATAAAATAATTCCTGCATGAGACCACATGTTGGTGGGAAATAATTTCAACTACTTTCTAATCTTTCATTGCTGCACACCTATGTAGTACGTACGAGTTTTTCTTTCTTTTTTATGTTGCCTCAAAATTGAACTCTTTAATGA
The DNA here is from genome assembly GCF_965113065.1 of Corylus avellana. Taxonomy (NCBI): domain Eukaryota; kingdom Viridiplantae; phylum Streptophyta; class Magnoliopsida; order Fagales; family Betulaceae; genus Corylus; species Corylus avellana. The sequence goes on from NC_142493.1 coordinate 25,612,535, forward strand.
TTCTGTGATGCAAACAGTAGTAGTTGTAGAAGTAGTAGTAGAAGTAGAAGTCCAAGTATGTACTAGTTCTAGTTTTAAGGTCCCTGTGACTTAACATCCAATTTGTCATAGATATATGTACTTGAAAGGTCGTCTATGACAAGTAATAGATTTGCGGATCATGTTGTATGTCTTTTTTTGAGTGTTTTCTTTTCTTTCTTTTTCGTTTTTCATTTCTAGTCTTTTAATGGGTATTGGCAAATCATTCATTCACTCGTTTGAAAAGGGTGGAATTTATAACTTTGCAAAGATCATGTGTCAGATTTGTCTAGCACTACTACTATATTTGCTTTGATTATTTTTTGGTATCTTACATGTGGGTCAGTTTGGTTTTCTCCTTTTGCCTTCTCCTATTACTAACCTTTTTTTTTTTTCTTTGTTTCCCCCATGGCTATATAGAGTGAAGAGATCATATATATATAAGTTAGAACAACGCCCTTCACAGTTCAAACAGTTTGTGTTAAGTTAATGCAATGGAGTTTTTCAGAAAGGTGGGTCTGCAGCCTCATTTATTATGCAAATCCATAACCCCATTTCTCCTTTGTGTCATATCAGTTTTAAATGAAGGGGGGATATTATTTTTATAAGGTAAAGTTCATGAACCCTAAGATATACAGTGATTTCCAATTGGTTCTCCCTTGGAAAATGGTACTCATGGGTTAACGATTTAATTGGGATTGGTGTACCTCTTTTCTTTTTCCTTTTTTTTCCCTCCTTAGGTGACTTATAGGGACAGTATTTACTATAGCCGACAACAAATTGAACATGAAGACATTTAGCTTGCTACGGTTGGTTGATCATGCTGAATATTCTTTCTGTTTGCCATGAATTTTCATATATCTTCAACTTCAATCAACCATCATCAACGAAAAATCCATTCTTCAAAATGAGTTAATTAGCTAGATAATTGTGCATGCATGTACTTTGAGTTCATAATGATTGATTTGATTGAACTAGTGTATATAGATGCTAGAGTCTAGAGATTTTGTTCTCCATATTAAGCCATTTAATTGGCTTAAGTAATCACCGCTACTTATATACGATTATATATACACATCAAGATCGATGCTCACAAATTGAATCTAGCTATATAGGGACCCTATGTCTTTATAATGCTGGGACATTTTATATTAGTTTTTTAAGCGGTGGCCTTACTTTACCTAGCTATATCTACAACATTTGAATCTTTATCATATCTAGTAGGCCATAATTTGTCCAATTTGGATTAATGTCATTAATTTTCATCATATGTTTACGATTGTGAAGGGCCCCGTTGATACCGGAGCTACCCTTTTGTTTGTGTTTTTTGATGCATAATTAGAATCAACGCAAGCATTATGAATGAAATGATTAAAGTTCTTGGATGTTAAGAAATAATAATTCGTCTAGTTAGTGGATTCTCATGCTATACTGACATGTGATCGATGTGGAAAATACATGCATACATACACATATTCGCTTGATCATTCTCTAGTAATATGGAAATTGTTTGATTTTGAAGTTTGATCTTATTTTGTTACCAAGGTTTGTTTGATTCAACAAGCAATTAAGGCTTGCTAATCGTGATCGATCCTTCTGGATTGAGAACATGTTGCTTCATCTTTGTTTTGTGTTTCATTTTGTTGCCATTTACTGCATGTGGTATTTAGTTAAGAGTAAGGAGTGATTAATTCCTATTGGAAATTTGTGCCTTAAAATGCATATATAGTGTCTTGTTTGAACTGAGATGATCTTGCTTTTCTGATTGTACAAGGTGCTGTTATCTTTATTGAACTCGGCGATGGTGGAATTAGAACACACTAATGTTTATAGGAGCCAAATTATATTTATTAGAAATATTAATTTAAATGATTAAGTCTATGATATGGTATCATAGTAAATGTTCTAAGTTCGAACCTTGTCTCAATCATTCATTTCATATTTCAATTAAATATTTTGAGTCTATATGTGAGGGGGAGAGTTAGAATTTTAATTCAAATGATCAAGTCTTTCATGCATTTTCTTAAACTTTTAAGATAAGTAGGGATTTAACACATTTAAGGGATTAAATTGCAGCTAGGCTAAGATAATCAGATTTGTTTTACTTGGGTGTGCTAAGAAAACAATTCATATATCAGTCTTTTTAGAAGATTTTTCTTTCTTATGGTCGAAATCTGATACAAAATATTGATGAGGCTGGCCTAATTCTAATAATGACCTCATTTTCGGCTTAACTACTCCATAAAGTTGGTTTCTTTTTCCTTTCATTATAGCGACTCAGTGTGAGTTTGAAGAGGCACCGTGCATGTTGAAGATTAATTTCTAATCTTTTTCTTAATTTAATTTTACGTCTTCACACCATAATTTACATTGTAATTAAGTGATTAAACGTACTTGAAAAAAAATAGATGCCATCAGAGACAAGCTGCTTGATTGGGGAACAATGATCAAAAGGTTATTTGTCCCTGTTGTTAAGCTTCTGGAGCTTCTTTTATTTATTATCCTCTTTTTCTTTCTTTCAAATGTTTGGTCTGAAGTTAGAATGTTGAAGTGGATCCAAAATTGTTCCACGATGAGTTTTGTATTACCCTGGTTTCACACGTGAGTAGCCCACGTAGAGTAAGTAGTCCACATTATTTATTTATTAAGTGAAACTAGGTTTTATAAGTAATTGTAAGGAAATTTAAAATTGATTAGTTATTTTGAGGTGATAGCGCAAAATGTGAGTAGTGCAGCTTTCTATGAGTCATTACAAATGGTACTAAAGCTCCCTAGTAACATCATGTGGTATTGGCATTGCATGGCATAACTTTAACGAGGGCGTCAAGGGTTTGGGGTTGAGGGAGGGAGGAAAATTGTAATACTTCGGTTTCACATTGGCTAAATTAGCAACCTACATAGAGTAGGTGGTTTATAAAGATAGTCATAGATACTTGGGTCGTTATATTTAGTTCAGTATATATAAAAGTACTCAACGTAATACCCCAATCTCACATTCGGCAAGAGTTAATTATAAAGGAGCTCTTGGATATTAAGTCCTATATTGATTTTTTACTAAGTGAGATTAGGCTTTTATAAGCAATTTTAGAGAGCTTTAATTATAATGTGACTAATTCTTTTAGATTAATGATAGTGCATATGAGGTGTTAGTATGCAACTCACACCCCCATAGGTAGATTTTAAAACCATCATTAGATTCGTAATAGGTTTTTATTGAATTTTAATCTAATAATACTTTTAAAAGCCATATGTGAATGTGGAAAAATAAGTGTGATGAGATGATAGTGTGTGTAGCATATTACTCTTATAGAACTTGTGTCTTCATGCTCAAAATTCAAGCAAAGAGGTTTACGATAAAGCGAATTTTAGGCAATAAGAGTAGAAGTGATTATATATATATATATATATATATATATATAGTAAGGTGGAAGAATGACGGTAGGGAATACGGATCCATATATATATATATACCAACCTTGGTATAGGTAATTAGTAACCCCCGAGTACCTGTTGCTTTATTATTATAATTTTAAGTGTTAATTTTTTGTTTTATTTTATTTTTATTTAGTTACAAATCCGACATATATTTCTCTATTTACTTTTAATGTTTTTGTAAATTATAGAACCTAAGAGTTCCTAAGCATATGTATGTTTTGACATAAATCCGTGAGCTTGGTGACTTTGCAAATAATCGCAAATCCTGGTAGGCAGGGACGCAGGGTCGCTTGATTTAGAAAATAAACTAATTTTACATTTGCACCTTAAAAATATAATCATGGCCAACCTGGTTAGAAAGTCAATTGATTTTGTTTGGCTCCTCATCAACTTTCGTACGTCTGTCTCACTGCAAGTTGGAGAGGCGTAATATTAGACTAGACATCAACAGTTCGAATGAGAGAGCTAATAACATTGCCTTTGGTTTGGAAAATCTAACATTTTCCTTTTCGTAAATGTTAATAAACTTGCGATTATGAATGATTAGAAATGTTATTGGTTCCTTTCCAAAAAAAAATGTTATTGGTTTATTTTTATGTATTTTGTATGAATTATTTATGCTTCTCAAAATATCCTCATGTTTCTCTTTGCATAGGAGTACTATTTGATACAAAAGTATTTAAAAATTTAATAAAACTTGACAGGAAAGAAAAGTTATATATAAATTAATCATAGCTTTTCTTTCATTTTCTCATATATAAACGGTAACACATTATTCTCATATTGAGAAGAAGATGATTAGTTCACATATAGTGAGTAGTTTATAAAGATAATCATAAGTGCTAAGTCTCACATTATTTAGTTATTAGTTAGGTGAAATTGAGTTTTATAGAAAATTTTATGAAAGCTCTAAATTTACTAATCTTTTTAAGGTGATATCACAGACTTAGCTAACGCTTTTTTTTTGTTGTTGTTATAATGGTATTAGAGCCACCTAGCAATGTCAAGCCATGTAGTACTGGAGTATTGCATGACGTGGCCCTGATGAGGACGTTAAGAGTTTTAAGAGTGAGTTTGTAATACCCCTAGTCCTATATTGAGAAGATGAGGAGTAGCCTTATACATAGTGTAGGTAGTTTATAAGGATAGTCATAAGTATTAAGTTTCATATTGCTAAGTTAATTACTAAGTGAAATTGGGCTTTAAGGAATATTAAGAAAGCTTTAAATTGACTAATTCTTTTGAGGTGATAATGCAGATATGACTAGTATTTTTCTCTGGGTCGTTACATAAACTGTATATAATGTTTGATTTATTTTCTTTATTTTTTTTATCTATAACCAAATAAAACCTGATCATCTCTCTCCTTTTTTTTTTCTTTTTTTTTGATAAAATAGTTCTTCGCTATTTTTATACATATTTTACAAAGGGTGACACAATCAAACCCAAAAAATAGCATTAAGAAAATAATCATAACAAAATTCTCACATAGTCTAACTCCTGTCTAACTATAATAACTAGTTACTAGCCTATAACTAGGGGTGACAATGTGGGCGGATAATAACCGCCCGCATCCGCTATCTGCATATGCGGATGCGGATGTAGATAGCAAAAATAGCTGTTTTAAGGTATACAGATGCGGATATTATCCGCATCCGCATTCCTTTATATATTTAATATATATACATAATTACATATATATTATATTTAATATTTTTTAATTTATGTTTGTCGAATTTTTTATTTATGTTTCTTATATTTGCTAGATTTGTAATGTTATTGGATTTCACTTTAAGAAAACTCTTTTAATTTTTTCTAATTAATTGCCTTATATGTTCTTCCCTTATTATTATTATTATTATTTCTTAAATGTTTTTATTGTTTCCAATTATAGATTTACTAGAAGCTAAATATTAATAATGTATGTGACGAAAATTTATTGGCAAAATGATTAGATAGTGTGATATGAATAAAAGTGCTCAACTTTAAATAATGTTTTTTTTTTTTTTTTTTTGTATTTACTATAAGCAATAATTAGTGAATCACAATTTTAAGATTTAAAACGTTCATTACCTCAAATGCAGATAGTGGATAATATCCGCATTAACCACGCGGATGCGGATAGTAATCGAATAATGTGGATGCAGATGTAAAAAATCATTATCCACATTTTGCGGATGCAGATGCAAATATTGATATTATTCGCATCCGCATTTTCACCCCCACCTATAACCCACACTTTGCATTTTTTTATTATAATTTAATTTTAAATATATTTTATATTATAATAAATTTTGTATATATTATAATTTAATATTTAATATATTATTATATTTATAATATGTCTTAGTAAAACTATTGCTTCGATTCACAAATTTCAAAGCAGAATGAAAATATTATATACAACTCTTTTCAAAGATTTGTCGTCAAAAATATTTTGAGACTTAATTATAATGAAAATATTTGGGGTTTTTTTCAAACAATGATATGAAATTCGAAACTTTTTTGAGCAAAAGTCTTTCATCTTGAGAAATAAAAATCTTAGATGGACTAAATTTGTTATTTGTTCTAAATTCTAAAATATAATTTGATTTGTATTTATTATTTTCCTTATTTGGTCCGGACATTAATAACACTTGATCTATTAATATTAGGGTACCAAATAAACCCTTTTTAATTTAGATTTCTAACATATTTTGATGAGGTGTGATACAGGGACAACTTAAACTCAACTTTTAGACCAAATTTCTCTTTCTATCTCTAGTTTAAGGCTCTCTCTCCTCCACGTGTAGTGTTTTTTTTAAAAAGAAACTTAAGAGAAAAATTGGGCTAAAATTGGATTTAAGTTGTGCCTTTATCATTTTCCTATTTGGATTTATGCTTATATATTATATATTATATATTATATAAGCGTTTTAGGGATACTTTAAAGAGACACTTGTGACTGTCACTTGTTGCAATATAATTCTAAGCTATAAGCTACAAAATAATTTTTTAGAATTTCCAAAATAATTTTATTTTATGTGGTATTTTTTATTCAAAATTCCACATAAAATAACAAGCGCAAAAATGTTACTTATTCTTAAACATAACACGTAATACAGAAATTACGGTAGTGTTAAAATGTATAGATATGCATGCATGCATGCATATGCCAACTCAATGAGTCATGTGATTAATTAGGAAGAGCCGAGTTTGTTGAAAAATTTTCAGGCTTTATTAGAGTACTCTATAAAGTAGAAACTTATTGAAGTCTATCTTGTTTCCCTTTTACAGCTTAGAAAAAAAAAAAAAATATATATATATATATATATATATATATATATATATATATATATTAGTTTCCCTTTTACTACAAATCATTAATTAGGCTTCCATTATTGTTTACTCTGTGGCATAAGGAATAATTTGTTTCAAGTAGACAATTACCATCGTTTATAACATTTATCACATTTAAAAATTGACGTGGCAATTCATATGACACTTGTCACGTTAGTCACTAAAATATAAACTAGCACGTAGCAGTATATGTGATAATCTAATTGACGTGGCAATTCATATGACACTTGTCACGTTAGTCACTAAAATATAAACTAGCACGTAGCAGTATATGTGATAAATCTATAAAATGTGGACTGGTACATGAGTTTGTAAAGGGTTATAGTACTAGTACCTCAAGAATTTTTCATTAAAGAAATGGTAAAATCATAACATATAGAAACACATAAAATATCATGCTATATAATTCCAAATAATTTTAAACATAAATCACTGAGAAAAGATAATTCATGCATATTAAAATGGGTCTATTGTTAAGGAGTCCACAACTTTTTCGGTTTTAAGATTGTCCACTCTCTCTTCCTTTTACATCATGAGGAGGAAAGATCCTCCCTTGTAACCATTTTCCTTATTCAATTAAGAAAAAAAAAATTACAAAATTAGAAAGTGTCTAATGTTGTTGTAGATCTCCTTAGTTTGCTGAATGAGAATGTGAATGGTCTTCTTTTAGTAATATTGAAATTTCTCGAGTAAATAATAGCAAACTTACTTGTTATTTATTGAGAAATAATCAAATTCATTGTTTCAACCATCTTTCAACTATTTTCATATAATGAATGGATGAATCTAGGGGTGGGCGTGGGTCGGGACGGGGCGGATTTCAGCCTTTTTCCCTTACCCGACCCGCACCTTGCGGGTTTGAAAAATCCTACCCACTACCCAGACACAGTGAACCCTATCCGCCCGGGTTTGGGTTTTGTGGGGCGGGTTGAACAATGTGGATATTGCGGGTTGGGTTGGGTATTATGGGCAGAGCTTATTTTTCTTGGTTTTTTTTTTTTCTTTAATTTTTTTTTCATCTAAGAGAGTGAGCGAGAGAGAGAGACAACGACAGAGAGCGAGATGGAGAGAGAGAGAGAGAGAGAGAGAGAGAGAGAGAGAGCAAGATGGGGAGAGAGAGAGAGAGAGGGAGCGAGTCTACGAGATACAGTAGAGAGAGTGAGAAAAGAAAAGAAAAAAAAGGACTGAGGAGGAAGGCAACTAGAGAAAGAGAAGAAGATGAAAAACTAGGGTTTTTATTTTTCTTTTATTTGTTGATGCGGGCCTGGGCAGGGTGGGTACCCGCGCCCCAAAATATTATACCCGAAACCCACCCCGCCCTGCTCGAGTTGGAAGAAATTCAACCCGTATCCGCACACAAAAAAAATCCGAGCAGGGCAAGCCGAATCGGGGCTGGTTGGATGGGTTTTTTGCCTACCCCTATATGAATCCACCATTGACTTTATATAGGACTTATACTAATATAGAAATCCAATGGTTAATTCATTAGATTTGCAAAAAAAATGCTTAAAAGAATAATATATAACAGGTCTCTTATTTATTTGATTAGCTTTAGTCATTAAATGAAAAATAATTTCCAGCCCATTCCCAAAAAAAATGAAGAAGAAGACCTTCTACATAAGGCAAAAATTAGATAGTAAAATTTGAAACAATTAATTAGAACTAAAAGTTAAGATTTTGATTCAAAAAAAGTTAAAATCTTAAGTGAATTTAGAGGATCTTAATCCTCTGGCTGCATATTAGTATATGGGCCTAATAGATATCGTCAATAACTCAGAAAAAAGAAAAAGAAAAAAAGTAGATGGTCAATATATATAAATCTAAAGTTCCTTGAGCTTTTATTGAAACATAAAGCTAATTAAATTAAGTTTGGATGAGTTTCGGGTAATCAAGATCATTTCTCACTCATGTGATCCATGCGTGATTTTATGTGAGCTTAAGGTAGTGCCGCACAGCTGAGGGGGAGGGGTTTCTCCCCCTCCCCCCCTCCTCCCCTCCCTCCCTCCTCTCTTTTCCCCTCTCTTTCCTTGATCTGTTCCCCCCTCCCTTCCCCATTTTCCTTCCCCCCTCTCTTTCCCAATCTGTGTTTCTTTTCTTTTTTGTGTTTGTTTTTGGATTTCGCTTTCTTTTCCCTGTTGTTGTTCTTTGTTTGCTTGTTTATTTTTTCTTGCTAGGTGTTTGTTTGGGCACACTTTGTGGGTGCCGCTCATGGGGGATTCACTCAAACTTCCCCCCAATTTCTTTGAGTGCGCCGCCGATCTCCTCCGCGCCAGCTTTGCCGTTTGCTGTCTTCTGTTGGGTCTTTTCACGCGTCCCCACCGCGATGTGCTTCTAACGCCATTTACGCATCGGTTTCCGGCAAGCATGCGATCGACTTTTCTTCCAGTTGTTGTCATCCGCCTAGTGTGCTCCTATTTTTAAATTTTTAGTTGTATTGCTTTGATTTTCTCTGTATTTTTCTTGTTTTTCTTGCTGCTTGTAATAAGGCCATGTCCTCTTTCTTGATCTCTTCGCTTGTTATTTTGGTCCAGACCCCTGGGGTTGTGGATGTGAACGATATCCTGGCTTTCAGGTTCAGGAGGATGTGTGTTGGCATGAGGTCCTTTTGATCCCAGGTTCGAGGAATAAGAGCTACCTATGCATTAGTTTGTGTCTGCCTAGCGCAGATCTGTTATTCCAACTGAAGATTAGTTATAGGTTAGCGGATGTTTGGCGTCTTTGATGTGTAATCTTTTAGTTACGACTTTGATCTTTTAGCTTCGGCTATGATCTTTCAGAACGTTATGTTCTGTGATTGTAAGAGTTTTAATGCTCTTGATTTCTCTATTAATGAGATAAGAATGATTTTCCTTAAAAAAAAAAAAAAAAAAAAAAAAAAAAAAAAAACTAGAATAAGAATGTGTAGCAAGGATCCATGAATACTGTACACATACATGTGGCACGTTGGAATTAATCTCATCATCGTGCCATGTACAAATCTCAGAGGTGAAGAATTTAATGATATTAAAGAATTAAACGGTAAAATCATAACCTATACAAAAACACATTTCATTAATTCCAAATAATTTCTAAAAACATTTAGCATAATCATGGAGAAAAGATAAATACTAATGCTGATTAACTTTTTTACAAAACTAGGAAGTGTCTAATGTTGTTGTAGATCTTGCCGAATGGGAATGCAAATGGTCCTTTTTTTTTAAGTAATATTTAAATTTCTCAATTAACTAGGAGCAATTTGAAGAAGTCAACTACTTCACTCGTGTTATTTATTTAATTAGCTTTAGTTCTTTGCATTGAAAAATATTTTATGGTTCCCATTCAAAAAGATTATTGTGAGCTTTCCTAGTTATACCGTAGCAATTTTTTACTTTTGCGGGGTGTGGGTGTGTGATCCTCGTGTAATTATATGGTAGCATTCTTAAAAATTAGGATGGTAAATAAATCAGTTCATTCGACAACCCATTTGGTTTAACTCGACTCAAACTCGAGCTTGTTACTGTAAAAACCCACTCGATTAATAAATGATACATACTCGACTCGCTCGAGAAAACTCGATAAGGGCTCACGACCTCAGCTCGTTTAAAGCTGTGCTGGTTCGTTTGTCCGACTCGTTAGCTCGTTCATATATCGCACAAATATATATTAATTTATTACTAAAATTAGTTATATAAATTTAAGTATGTAAGTATTATACGTAATATAAATTACTTAATATTTATATTTATACTATAGATAAATGTCTAGAGGTTGTTTCAAAATTCGGGCTTGAACTCTACTCAAATCATACATTAAAGAATTTAATAGCTTAACTCGAGCTCAAGTTGAGCCCGGCTCAACTTGAATAGCATTCTTAACGAACTCGAGCTCAAGCTTGAGTTTGCCCGAATTTTAAACGAGCCGAGCTTGAACACACATTTCATAGCTCAACTTGAACTTGAGCTCGGCTCGAATAAGCATCTTCATAAACGAGTCAATCTTAAAATCCTAAAGCTCGACTCGACTCGGCTCGATTACAGCTCTATTAAAAATCATAAGCATTGTTTTATAAATAAATGATTTATTTGCCATCTCAACCTACAGCTATATATATATATATATATATATATATATATATATATATATATATATATATATGAACCGAAAGGTAAAAAATTAAGAACCTTCTAAAAAATACAAAAGCTATGGTAAAATTTGAAATATTTCATTAGAATTAAAAGTTAGAGAAATATTTAGTTTCATTTTCCTACACATATTTAGTAAATTTTTATACAATAGATGTGCAAATCGATTATTGAATCTATGGGACCTAGGTCCCACAAATTCAATGATAAATTTTTTAAAAATTGACAAGAGATAGGTAGGAAAATTACACCAAAAGATCTATGAGAGTTGAGATTTTAAGAGTTCTATTGTAAAGTATTCTTAATAAATCTAGAAGGTTTTAACCCTTATCATATGTATTAGATAAATTTTGAAAGGACACAAGAATTACATGAAAATGACATTTAGCATTACTCTTTTACTCCTCCAATATATACTTTAAAATAAAGTATTTTCATTCATTTTGCTATAGTGAACTTTCATTCATTCATTGTAGCACCTTGAAGTCTTTCCTTTGATTTTTTTTTTTTTTCTCTCACATCTCCCCCTCTCCCTCTCTCCATTCTCTCTCCCTCAACTTTCCCACAATAAAAAAATACGTTGAAAATAATATTTAAAGAAAGCAATAAGTGATAGATAATTTTGAAATTTATATTGAAAAATTAGTAGTTAAAATAGAAAAATGTATATTTTCAGTAGCTAAAATAGGCACTATTGCTAGAAATGTTATAAGATATGATCGGAAGTTTCTTGAGCTTTAATTGAAATATATAGCCAAATTAATTTTGGACTAGTTTCAAGATAATTGTAAGGAATGCAGCTAGTCATATCAAGGTAATCAAGGTTATCATCGTACATCTAATCCATGCCTGATTTTTATATATGCACCTCAAATTAGGAAACTAGAAGAAGAATAATTTGTAACATGGATCCATCAATATTATACAAGAAAGGGATAGAAAATAAGTCTAGAGCTCAAGATATAAAACTCAACTTGAAATATAAGACCCATCCTCTTAAAAATTCAGGTATCTCTTTATCTAAAAGAATTATATCCATCCTTTTTTTCTCTTATAGGCAAAAATATTCTACATTTTCAAATCATAATATTTTAAGAACGCAGTCTCAACCGATATATTTTTTATAATTTGATTTAAAATTATACTTTTAATCTACGAAATCCCAATGTTAAACACATTAATGTTAGCTTTCAAAACACACAACCTAACTCGCACCCCTAGCCTCGGCCCAACTCGAGGCTAACATTTGAAAAGCGCAACCTACACGTTCCCTTAGCCTTGGCCTAACCCGAGTCAAAAATGTTGACTTGGCCGTTGGATGCTCCTCTATTAGTAGGTTAAAGTCACTCTAATGATTCTCTTCTTATTTTGCGAATGAAGGATCTTTAGTGCACATACATGTGGTAATTAATTATATGCCAAGTGCCTCCACGAATTGTTGTAAGGACAATCTAGTGTAGGTTTAAATTTTTTATTTGGCTCATTCTTGGCCTTGAGTCAGACTATGCTGTAAAACAATCATTCCAACACGACTTCGTGAGATAGTTGGAAAATTAGTTATAAAAAAAAAAAAAAAAAAAAAAAAAAAAAAAAAAAAAAAAATCTATGAGCCCTAAATATGTTAATTAAAATGGTAGTTATAATTAAGAAACTTAAATACCACATAAAGAATAATATAATTATTTTGTGAGTCTTTTATATATTTTGTAGATGCTTTAGCTTTTCTTTTCCCTGCAAATGTGTAGGATGGAGTACAGAATCAAACCACAGTACATATTTTCAAGAAAGCAGCGTCACTGACGTGCCTCGGAATTCATATCCATTAATTTCACAATGCCTTCAATCAATCATCGACAACCATTAATGAAAACGGAGATTAATTTAATTTAATTATTATAAATAATTAATGTTGAAGCTGCTGTCTTTGTCATTAGCAAAGAGTGAAGTGGTGCTTAGCAGAGGAGGTGAGAGAGAGAGAGCAATGATAGATAGTTAGGGTAACTTTTCACGTACACAACGAATCTGGAACAACAAAACAAATTAATAGTTCTAAAAATACAACAGGTACGAGAATTCCGCACTCTCGGGTCACTTCGAGTTGACAGAAGGTGGGGTTCTTTTTTTGGGGCCTACACGGCCTGTCCTTCGCACGTGCTGCCCCGTCATTCATGTCGGACACCGCCTCTTGATCCAGTCAATAGCGTGATCCCAGGTCGATCTGTCACCACGTGGCTCCATCTTCGCCGTTAGAGTCAGTGTCGCCCTGATTTGGACCATACCAACCAAATCACCCTTGTCACGTCTGCGTCAGTATTTTCAGTTGCTCTTTTCCACGCCTTTATTTTTATTTATATTTATTTTTTCTGGTAAAATTAGGAAAAGAGACGCATTCAAAAACTTCCACTTTCACTCCACTCGATCGGGAATGAGACATTCATTTTTAACCTGTCTATTTTATAAATTTAATAATAAAAAAAGAATAACAATAATGATCAATATAACATTAAGATAATATATATTCTACTAGATGTTAAAAGAAAGTTGATGCATATGGTTTGACAAAACTTTTAAATGGTTTTTTTTTTTTTTTTTTAATGCAACGTAAAGTTGAAAGTAATTTTTAAATATTTTATGTTTTAAGTTATTTGTTAATATTTATTTTAAGTTAAGTTTCTTGCAAGTTATAATGCCTCACAACATAAGCTTCAAAATGAATTTAATAGGATTTGGTTTAAGTCCTGTAAAAAACATTAAAAAAAAAAAAAAAATTACCACACATGAGATAAAGAGGGAGTTAAATTAGATTTGAACAGTTAAAAAAAAAAATTAGAACTCATGTTGTAGTCTCTTTACAACATAGCCAAATCCAATTTTATATCAAGAGTGAAGTGTGATTTATATCAGAGTGTAAAAATAAATCATTTCATAAAACCATGATCATTACTCATTAGGGTTTTGTTATGAGTACTACAATTTTTATTACAAATTTTTTTATAAATAAATGTTGCAGTTTATGTGGCATTTACCACACTATTCACTAAATAATTAAATTTATTATCAATTTTTTTGCTTAATTTTTTCATTCATGCCGTATCATATCCTTTTCAAGTAAATTTGTAAAAAGATTATAATAAAAATTAATAAATAGATCTATTGTCAAGTCGCATGTCTTTTCATTAAAACCCAACTGATCTTATATATGTGTAGAAGTTTTTGCTAAAAGAAAAATGCATAAATTCATGATTTAGATTGAGAAATGTTATACACATTTTAACAAAAAAAAAAAAAAACTCTGTTAAATGTGGGATGAATGTGTCAAATGTTATAATTAACTAAGACCTTTGACATGCATCTTGTTGGATCATGGATCAGCTATATTGGGCCTGGTAAAATAATCTATCGGCCCATCAGTTAAGCTCAATCATTTCTATTGTTCACCAATCTTATACTCGATAAAGTTATACTTATCTAAACTCGGTATACCCAACACTCGATCCCAAGACTCGGTAAGCCGAGTCTTAAGTGGGTTATCGAGTATTACTCTCAGAATATTAGATGTACTTGCATGATATTTTGTTCATCCTTCCTTAAATATATATATTGCTTGACACGTGGATCCTTGATAAAAGTCCACAGTGTCAAGCAAACAAGTACAACCCGATGCCTATAAAAGAGGGGTCTCATCTCAGATTTTGATAACTTCCTTTTTTTCTCTCCTTAACTGAATATCCTTGATTATTATTATTTTACCCATCATATTCGAAGTTATAATTCTCTTAAACACAGTGACTAATTTAGGCATCGGAGCTATCTTTCGCCGGACAATACCGGCAGCTTTAATCCTTTTCCTTGTTATTTTGTAGCCCAGTGATTCTAGTAGATACCAAGGTATTTATGGGGTCCATCCCACATCATCATTCGGAAAATTGTCCAAACACATCTTGTAAAAGTTTGTTACGGAATCTTATAATACAGTGAAAATTAATTATATAAAAACCAAGAGATATGGATCATGCGTGGTTTAAAAAAAATCCGATAATATTATATATGTTAACTATTCATTTTAACCATTATTAGTTGATATAGCACCATCATGATCGTCAACTCTAATATCGCTTATAAGGGAGATAAACGCTTGCGAAATCTCCAAATGACACTTCGATATAATACAATCGAACTTAAGCAAATATATTTGGATCAAACAATATCAAATTAATAACTTATTTTTACTTATTATTACATAATGTGAGATTCCAGCAAGTTATAGAGAAGAAAGATTATCTCATTTGGTCTACAAAAATAAGAAAGAAAAAGAAAAAGAGAGAGATAATCCTCTTAGTTAAGTAACATTTATTATATCCTCGAAGGAAATATCTTGAAGCAACTCATGACAAAATGGTAAACAGTGAAATTATATAAAATAAAAAACTATATATTTACCAAATCTGCATGAATGGGAATATAGGGAGGGAGGCCTGACTAGGGTAGGCCCAAACAGTAGTTGCTAACGTATGAACAGAATTTGGTCGACGTCCATTCAGTAGACTGTTGAAAAATATCAGTAGACCAAAACAGTAACTTTTTTTTTATTTTTTATTTTAACCAAGAAAACAAACTCAACCAAAAAAATTAAAAAATAAATAATAACACAGAAAACAAGGCATTATATAATCTATGGAGGGAGAATATGATATATGCCCCACCCTTTTCTTTTCTTTTCATGGTGGTGGGGCAAAGCAACATGTGCAATGACGTCGTTATATCGTGAATTAGTTGCACGAAATTAATATTGCAAAGACTTTTTTGCATTATTTTGAAAGTTTTTTTTCTTTTTAATATTTTTAAAATACCTTTTTGTCGCCAACTTGGAAATTGACAGGACTAATAATTATAGAATATTTGAATTTTGGGGTGCGATGAATTATGAACCTGCCGACTTACCATTTGACTGTTTGAATTGTGGGTTTTGCTCAAACCAAACCCAAAAATAATGAAGTCCGATATGTCACGGGTTTGGGCCCAAATTTCTAAGGTAGCCCTAAGCCCAGACCCTCTTTTACCACACTGGGTCACAACGGTCGCCAATTGGCAATTTGTGAAGGTGCTGGCCTCTACAATATGATCTCAGCCCAACAATGACGCCAGACCCACGGCCCAATGTGGTCTCGCTGCGAGACCGTGGGTCTGCTGACGGCTTTTGCTTCTTTTTTCTGCCTTATATATATATTCCCGGGTGTTAGAGCTGAGATGATATTCCCATGGCTTCCCTCGTCAAACAAAGAATTATGATGGGACACGATGGACCCTATCTATTGCTTCTTCCTTTTTCACGACTCAAACAGAAACAAACAAGAGAAAACAAACAAAAAAAAAAAAAAGGGAGGGAGGAAGGGGGGGAGGGGAACAATTATTGGGAGAAGGGAAAAAATGAAAATGCTTTAGTAGAAGCGGCTTATCTACCAAAGTTATGCATAAAGGTGTACAAGCAGTTGCGGTTGCAATTATTTTTTCTTAATTGTAACCGCTTTAAGCGGTTATTATTTTCAAGTAATCGCGGGCAATTATGTGGTTATTGAAAATTAATTATTAACTCTTCCTAAGTAATTGCGGGCACTTATTATAATGTTTATACACACAAAACTAATTATAAATTAAATTAAAAAAACAAAAAAACTTTTCCTTTGATTCTCTCTTGCCAGTTGCCACTCATTCCCTTAGATCACCTAATATTTGGATGTCGTTTTTCTTTTGGAGCTCTATCATACAAGGGCCATATTTGAGATCCTTCTTGTACGTTTCATATGGTCCTGTCTAATCTTAAATGGGCCTCATTCTTGGATCCCACTAAACGTGTTGTTTACACTAAACTAATAGTGATAATAATAAAGAAAATAAACTAAATGAATATGAAAAATAAACGAAACCTCAATATATTAGTAAAAAAAAAAGAAAAAAGAGGTGATTCATAATTTCTTTAATTTTTAAGACCAATCTTCGCTGGCCATTTCTGATTCAAGATCTATCCATGCCATTCTCCAAGTTTAAAACCTTCAAAAATTTGAAGATAATGTTTTTTTTTTTTTTTTTTTTTAATTAGAATAAACTCTTACGCGTTCATTAATAAAACATTAACTCCTACAACTTTCAAGATGACATAAAACATCAAAGCATACAACTTTCAAAGATCATATCATGAAAGAAAAAAAAAACATGATATTCGACCATTCACATGTTCTTCGCATCTTATTGGACAGTTACTTTTGTCAACTGTCTAAAGATGAGTTGCCATATTTGCTTCTCTTTAACTCCTAGTATGCAACACTTGCAAGGATTATTACCTAGATAAATGGTACATTTTTTAAAAACACACGATATAAAAGGCTAAACCACAATTTTAAATGGTAAAATAAGATTTTGTCAAATACTTAATTGTA